>NW_026057586.1:33597947-33897947 GCF_023721935.1 Panthera uncia | reverse complement strand
AGAACTTGATACATGAGACTCCAGCCCCGTAAACCGTCTACTGAGGTAGCCATTTTATCACGTATGGTTGCAAGTTGAGTACTGACCACACAATTTAAATTGACAGTAGCAGGGCCCTGGTGGGGATGTGAGAAACAGTGTCACACACAACATTCTTTTCCTAATTATTGGGACCTGGACAGGTGGCAGGAAGGGAATGAGGGGTGAGGTGGGGGGAGAGGGAGGGACGGGGAGGCACAGTGACATTTCCCATCTCAGGAGTACAAGATTCATTACCTCTGATGAAAAGTCACCAGGCTGCGGTGAGTCCTGACATACTCCGTGACAGGAGAAAGTGACATGGCCGTTTGACATTCAGGGCTAGAAGGTTGCCGGTCTGTAATCACTAGTTAAAATTGAATCTTGTACATTGCACCCTGCCAGCACAGCTCAACTCTTGATAATTATTTGGATGCTACTGTATTTGGATTTTATTTCCCCAGCAGAGAGGGGAAGTTGGATTTATAGTTTACTGCTGGGTTAAGATTGGAACAGGCTAGATCTTTTTTATGGTTAATATGGCAGAGCCAAATAAATCTAGAGATGTTTTTGTCCCCATTTTAATTCTAAACCACTTGGGGATGGGGGTGGGGAGCCACAAAGGAATCAAAGGGTACGTCTTCTAATTTTCCATGAACAAGCTACAATTCTGTCTGCTAATGTTTTCCTCTTTTTTCATTTCACTTCATGATGCTTTAAACCAGCCATCTGGACATGGACAGGGCTGGGAAATACCATTTTGCAACAGCTATAGCCTGAGCAGCCACATGGATGAGGACATAGATGGTCAATGCCACTTAACAACCACTTCTTTTTTACCTGGGGGTCAAGAAAAGGACAAGAGAAATGTTTTACAGTAGGTCATTTTAGCATAATTACAGAGTAGCCTTTGTCTGTTGATTTGCATGCAGGCATGCTGTGATTCCAATCAGAATATTTTCTCCCTTCACTCCTACCTCAAGGCACTGAAGCTTCTAGTCATCGCAGGAGCACAGACTGCATATTCACCCTATTAAGTGCAGAAGGATCCCCAATGTCTGGTTTGACACGCTCAACGTAACATTTTGAGGAGTCACAAGCCACATGTATATAGAAGGGTGAAATGATCACCAAGGCTCACTTTATAGACAGAATAAGTGTTGCTTGTGCACTAGGGTTTAGCTGGGCCCTGGGAAGCAGGCATACTGGCCTGATCAAAATATCTTTACCACTAATCTCTCTCAATGTCTAAAAGTCCATTATTAGAAAAGCATCAATTTAAATGAAAACATTGTGTCTGCAAGGGTTACCAAATAATACGTCACCATTATTTCTTGGAGAGAAGAATATATACTCTCAAACACAGCCAAAGACATAAAACATGGTGGAAATTTTGTTGGGAAAGATCAACAAGACCTGGTCCTAGTGGCCTCACGGATTGGCATTCATTGTTCTAGGGCATTCCCTCTGGACCTAGGGTTGACTCGCAGCCTTGCTGGTGCTGAAACCTGATTTGTTAGTTGATTGTGGTCCCATCACTTACGGAGACATATTGTCACGTACACATGCACTAAGTTTCTGGGATTGTTTTATGGAACCAGAATGCTTACTTATCTAAGTTCATGGTGAGAAATAATAATACAACAGGATTTGGAACATGCGGAGGTCACATGACAAGTGTGGAGATTATAAGTAAACCAGCCAGATCCTAAACAAAAGCTGTGCTGGTGATCAAGGAATCACCAGGGAAGTAAAGGTTAATTCAACTCTTCACTCCCTTACTGATAGGGTAGGTATAGCCACAGCTGTCTTCTCCCAATCCAGGACTGCCTTAAGGAGCAGAGATATTCAGCATACTTAGTGTAAAGCTCACTTTTTCCTGAATAGTGCTGGGATGGGCACTGCTAACACTGATTGTTCCCTTTCCTTTGTTCAGTCTTCAGTAGTAAACACCACCACCTCTGCCCACCTTCTACTTCTTACCAGAGAGATTGTGTTGATCTCAGAGCTCAGCTTTCTGAAGGCAGTCTCATATTTTCCTGCTTTTTTAGTCACTTTCAAACCCAAGTACTTTAATGTGAATAAATTAAATGTTTTCATTCCACTAGAAAATGCACTGATACTAACGGGGTATCCCCTTTTGTCCAAAAGGTGTCCACTTTTGTCCAAAATGGGAGTTTCTAAACAGGGAAATGTCTAGGGAAGTAAGTGAGTTTTGAGAAGCTTGGCAATAAAGTAACAGAATGAGAATACTGGGGGAAGGACATGAGCAACTAAAAGAAAAGAAGATGAAGAGGAAGAGGAAGAAGAAGGAGAAGAAGAGGAAGAAGCAGAAGAAGAAAAGGGATGGGAAGGGGAGGGGAAGGAAGGGGAGGGGAGGGAGGAATGAAGGGAGGAAGGAGGAAGGAAGGGAGGAAGAAAGGAAGGAAGGAAAGGAAGAGAGTGCTCAGATATATCAAGAAGGTTGAAGTTTTGCCTATAATCTAATGGAGATTGAGTAAAGAGTCACTTGAAGGCTATGCTTACTGAAATGATAGTCTTGTCAGTAATGAAAAAGATGTATCTGGGTTGGTTAGATGGGGTGTGGTTAAAGGATTAAACTAATTTTTTTAGTAATGTCTCACTTTACTAATCCTAATTGTAGAGACTAAATTAAGGGTAGTTTCCCTTTTTCTATGGGTAATAGTTGCCTTTACTTGGGAAAAATAATCTCCATTATTCCTTGTCTAGGCCACAAGGCAAAAATGTAAAGCTGCAACTAATAAAGGATTTCATCAGCAGTATTGCTCATGGCAAACTGAAGGGCAGACTTCCTCTTCTCATGGTTGGGAAGGGACCTCCTCCTTTTCTCTCCCAAATGAAACCCCACAGAGGCCCCCTCTTCCATGAAGTCTGCCCTGACTAATGAGCACAGTGGATCTTCTCTAAATTTCTATAGAGTTTATCCTTCTTGTGTAAGTGTATCACCTATGCTTGGTTTTAAATTTTTTTCTGTTTCCTCTTTGTACATCTTGCTTGAATGAGCAGCCTGGAGGTAAGAAGTTTCAGAGACCTACAATTAGTCTTTTCACCTCCTAGAAACTCAATTTTCTTATCTATTAAGATGAAGAAAAGGGAATATGGATCTGAAAGGTCTGTTCCAGTTCTGTTATCATATGAAACTATGTTGTTTCCCTTGTCCTTCTCCCTGAAGGGAAGTACGTTTTGCTTTGTTTAGTTTGCACAACCCTGTGCTCAGTCCAGTATAAACAGAACATCAGAAGCGGAATGCTTGGTACTAGACTCCATGCACACCACAGGCACATACAAGAGGCAGCCCTCCAAATACAGCAACACGAGCAAGAGCTCAAACCAGTAAAGTCATCTTATGAAGTGACTCTGTTGGCTCTGCAACTAGAACATAGGAACTCTGTGTTTTCTAGAACCAAATTGTAGGGTGTTTGCTTGTTTGTTTGTTTGTTTGTTTGTTTCATGTTTTTATTTTAAAATGTTGTTATGGGCGCACTCTTTTCAGCCTCATCCTGTTTTTGTATGTTTCTGAGGAGATCAAGCTCTCTGGAGCTTTCTACTCCTACGGCTCCCAGTTATGAGCTTTCCCTGTAGCTCTTGATGCAATTAGCATCCTGGAATATTGAACAGAAGTAATTTTATTGTGCAATCAAGAATACTTCAGCTAAAGCCAGGTATTAGCTATTGGTGAACACTGAAAGAAAGGAAGAATATGAGATGTAACATTGTTCACAGGTAAAAAGAACATAAGCCTGAAAACACCCAGGAAAAGATGGCTTGTATTTGGATATTTTTATTATTATTTTAACATGCATGCTAGTGTTCTTTTGAAGAATATCGATTACATTCATTGGCATTACACATTTGGGGTTAAAATTATCAATATCCCATTGAACAAGGGAGATAAAGAGAGAATTTGTGGAGCCTCAGGTGAAGCCCAAAGATTGGCCCAGTGGATTTGGATAGATTTTCTTTACTTTCCTCCCAATCTGACAGAGTCACCCAAGAAGGAAGATTTTTGTTGCTGAGCAGGGTTGGAACTTACTACTCATTTTAGGAATATGGGGAACCGGAGTCTCTTTTTTTCCCCCCAAAAGTTCCCTGGCAATGCCATCTGATAACTTAGCAGCAAACACTTTCCCCTTACCTTCCTGGGGGCTGTTAATTCAAATGCAAAGGGAAACGCAGGTTTGCCTTTTACGCCACCCTCTTAATCAAAGTGATTTTCTGAAATGCAACTGTAGAAAATAGACTCTTTTATTTTAGGATCAACAACAGTTTTTACAATGTTAGGCAAACCTGAGCCCCTCCTTAAAATGTCAGGGAAACAAAAACCATCCCCACCTGAAAGGCCTCTTCACTTGTCTTGAAAGGATTTTTTCGGCTGTTTCCCTTAAGCTGCTTTCTCCTTCTGTGCAACTTCCCAATCCCATTCACAAACTGTTGCCATGGTAAATAATTATATCACAGATGAATTGTGTACACTTCCTTTTCATAGCTGGAAGAGAAATTGTAGAGGAAAGGGGAAAAAATCAAAATCCTTTAAAATTACAGGGGAGATAGCTGAGGAAAGATTGCCTTCTCGTTAACATAATTAGCTCCATGAATTATAAATTGGTATTAGAACTTGCTCTTCATGACAAAAGGAGTAATTATATTTACTCATGTAAAATTAAACAATACCAAAAAAATTAATGGAACTCACCAGAAGCTCTCTTGACATTATCATAAAATTCAGAGATCTGAATATCCCGCAATCTGAAGTGATTTAACCAGCATAAACTTTAATGCTGCTCAAATTTGCCATGTAGAAATATATTTTCTGGCTAGTTTATAATTGAACTTCCACGTTCAAACAAATAAACAAACAAGCAAACATGCACACACATACATACACAAACCCACAACAAACAACTCTTAATTTTTTTATATATATAGAAAAGACTAAATTACAGAGAAACCTAGATTTTCTGTATCCAAATGGGATGCAGAAATACTTTCCACCAAAGGATAATTTTTTTAATTGACTGTTCTAAAGTCAAAGCCTCCAGAATAGAGGGTGACTTCTTTATTTAAACAACTCTCAACTGTATCTGAAAGTGGGGTTGATGGGAGAAAAGGTTGATTGGTCTAACTAGCTTTACACACTCAGAAAGATCCCTTGTTGGGGGAATGGCAGTGTGGCAGAATGGCAGTGTGGTGATGTTTCTGCATTTCTGATCCAGGCACTGAAAGAACAATGACTACCATAATTTCACACCGGCGTATGCCTGGCCCAGGCCTAGGAAGAGAGAACAAGTAGAGAGAAGCCACACTTTGCACCCCATTCTATACGAACCATTATGGATATTCAAAGGCAATTTTGGCCCCTTCTAAGACTGTGGAGTACTATTTTCTATTCTTTACATCCTATTAAAAAGTGTTTTGAGGGACACCTGGGTGGTACAGTCAGTTAAGCATGAGACTTTGGCTCAGGTCACGATCTTGTGGTCCTTGGGTTCGAGCCCCGCATCGGGCTCTGTGCTGGCAGCTCAGAGCCTGGAGCCTGCTTCAGATTCTGTCTCTGTCTCTGTCTCTGTCTCTGTCTCTGTCTCTCTCTCTCTCCCTCCCCCACTTACACTCTCTCTCTCAAAAATAAACATTAAAAAATATTTTTTAAAATTGTTTTGATGGGAGTAGGGGAGTTCTAGATATTCTGCCCAACTAAACTAAAATATCCCTTAAAAATTTTTATTGTTTATTATTCCTATCTTTCTTTATGGTTTAATGTGAATGTATTCCCACTCTCTCACCAGACTCTGTTGCGGTGGACTAGAGTTCCACTGAGTGTTAGGTACAGGTTTAATGAAATCAGTCACATTTTACCCAGAAACCAATTTTCATTGGGGCTGAACAAACTTCCAGGATGCTCTGAAAGCTTCCGAAGTATCTATTCACTTCTAACTGCCATATGTGTGGAACTCCTTACACTGCTCAGTCCTGTAAGGTAAGTCACAGGAGCCTCTTTTAAAATATATAACTTAATCCAGATTGGATCCCTCATGAGGCTGCTGACCCAACAACTGTATTAAACCAAGTGAAGAAAATACTTACTTGCATCCTAGGTATGGGGCTAGGATAAATATGGGCATTTTTGGAGAAAACCTTAGTTTATACATTCATTCAGCCATTGAGTTCCTTTGGGGGGATCTATAACATGTGCAACTGGACACTGCTTGGTAGGAATGGGAGAAGGAGAATAGCAAGTAAAATCGAAAGTTGTTTCTTATACTTCCATAATTTATAAATCCTAGAAACCCAGCCTTTAATTTGGAATAGTATGTAGTCAAAATGATGTTTACAATGAAACCCTAAGAATATGACAAAATGATTAAATCATACATTAAATAAAGGAGCAAGTTATAAAATTACTACTCTAACGATGCCTGGTATGAACATATGGGATAACAATCTGTCACTGCTTTTCCTCCCGGCCATCCTTCATGGCCTGGGACCTTCTAGAGCCTAGATTAATTCACTTTGCTATTGGAAGTTTCTTCTAGTCTGTCCCTCACTTTGCATCTGAGATTGTTAATGTAGACCAGTCAATAGGACAACCTGGGTGGAGGAGGCTATACCTAAGGGAAGGACCAGCGTCTTCTATTTCAAGGTACCACCCAGGGTCTCATCAAGAAATAGATGGTACACTCTAATGGAGTAACTGAGAAGAGATTAATAAGGGGACTGTTTAGAAAAATGCAGACAGGATTAAGAGAAATCAATAAGGAATGATGCAGCATTCAAATACAAGTGACAGTGAAGAGTCTTCACCACTCCTGAAAAGTCAGAAGGAGTAAGTGGAAAGGGGAGTCGTAGGGGAGGAATACCAAGCAGAAGTTGTGGCCTTTAGTAGAGGCACACAAGCCAACCTGTGGCAACTTGACTGGATAAGAACAAGAAGAATGAATACCCCAACTCAACATTCCTGCTTTTTAGTCTTCTGCAGGTACTTTATTGGTCAAAACCAATAAAAGTCAGAGGAACACGTTCTTTAGTTTATGAATATTGGTCTCTTGGGGCATAAAGCATGATGGAAAAGGGTGAGGTGTAGGTCCAGAGAGACTAATAGAAAACAGTCAACACAAGTCAGCGAGTAGCTGAAACCATGAGACGACTTTAGAAACATTAACAAAATTTTCACTCTAGGAAAGTGTATATGCCCAAATGAAAAATGTTGTCATTAAATTCAAAAATTATAATGTTGAATATGTGGTATGACTCTTTACTGTAAACTGTCTCTTTGTTTTTATTTTGAAGTTAAATGCATTTTTCAATCATATGAATCATTTAGTTTAGTCCAATATATTTTGACCAGTTTTTTGAGATCTGAGTTGCCTCACCAATAAAAACACTTTGAACAGTTTTGTTATATGAATATATGAATGAGAGAATGAATGGTGGAATTCTCTAGGAAAATTCTCTGAATCATTGGTGACATCCTTGATTGGATTTTGCTGTGTTTTTGGTCCATAATCTTACTTTCTTCACCACAGTAGTCTTCAGTTTCAAAATCTAAGGAGATCAATATTGGTTTTTCCTCAAAAAATGTACCTTGAGCCTCATGCTAAGTGTTACATTAAGGATTTTGGGTAGAAATAGTATTTTCTAATGGTGTGGCATCATTGATTTTTATTTAAAATTACTATGTTATCATGTGTAAATAGTTCATTTTACATATATATATATATATATATATATATACACACACACATACATACATACATACATGCACACACACACACACACACACACACACACACATACATGCGCCATGGTCATTTACTACAGGGAAAATTGATACTTTTTTTTTTCCAGTCTAACATACTGATATTAAACATGTACTGGCACAACTTTGTTGTTTTTGTTGTAGGTTATATTAAATTAAATTTAGTCTTTTTAAAAATCACTGCTACATTTGTTTCCTAATACTGTTTATCTAATAATTCTCTAAATCTCTCTCTTTTTTACATTATAGCTCTGATTTTATTGATGCCACATAATCATATAAGGTTTTTAATGATAAAAATTATCTTTGTCACTTAGAGAAACCAATGTCTTCTCAGTGCAGTGGATATCAAGTGCCACTAGAGAAGGGGAACTAGAGTTAAAGGAAAACAAATAAAATGAGAACATATTTATTTTTAGGTAGTGTGTGTGGTAAATGATGATATGCAGACAAAAAAAGGGTCAAACCAGTGATAGAAAAGGCATAATATCTATAGTGTTACCTATGTCTCTCCCATGGAAGACACCATATATCAGTCATAGCACTGCTTATACTCTAAATTTTATTGCAGTTTTAGGATCTTGCTCATTTTGGTCCCAGTCCTAATGGGTGAGAGTCAACCCTGACTTCTGCAAGTGCCCTAGACATCAGAATTGTTTGTTCAGTACCTTATTTTCCAGTGGAAATTACCTTTGAAAGTTGTACATTAATCTTTGTAATAAGTTAAATAAACATGTTTTCTTTTTTGTTATGTTTACATTAAAAACATAGTATATGCCATGATTTGCAAATGTAGGATTTAAGTATGTAACTTTACCCAGTGCTTACTCATGTTCACTGACAGTCATCAAACAAGGGGATTTGGAGCTATAAAATACAATTTTATAATAGTAATAATCATTGAATCTTTCATATTTCATGCCAAATACTGTGATAAAGACTTAACGGACATTACTTAATTTGATTCTTATAAAAACTATAAAGGGCATTATTATTCTAATTTTACAGTTGGGGAAACTGAGGTTCATAGGATTACGTAAGTTACCCAAGACCACACAGTATGTGTATGTGCTGCTGAAGTGAGCACCCAGTATGTGCTCTGTAGTCATAATGTATATCCGTTATTAAGGACATACTTTCACAATAATTTTAGAAAAGAAGTATCACATTTGACAAGCAAACTACATTCAGCGAAGATAAGTGAGTTTTTTCAGGTCATGTAGGTGCCGAAGTTACAGCTAAGAATTGAATCCAAGGCTGCCAGACTCTTGTGTTAAGGCATGCTCTCTCCCACCCCAACCAAATGTCTGCCTAATAAAGTCATGAATTTAATAGTTCATTATCTGCCTAGCCCCTCAATGAAAATTTAGGGACTTGACTATACATTTCCTAGGTCAGAAACTGCTTCTTCTTCACAACTTCCAGATAGTTCCCAACTTGGGCAGGAAAAGTAAGCATTCCATATGCATTGTTATCCATCTGAAGGTCACAGAAGGAAGCTCAGATGATTCAAAGTCACATGTACATCTGGAAAGCGCGGAGATCATGAGCACTTACAGGTCAAAAATAGACTAAAAATCAGATCGCACTATAAATAAGCAAACAATGGGAGGGCAGCATTTGAAATAAGAGCCACATTCACATCTCAGCCCTCCATCAGCTGGGTGCTGAGAAACTACCTCAGTAACAAATGTCGCTGGAGGTCTGAATGGCATTCAGAATGGCTCCTTGCCTGCTGGCTGAAATCCTCATCAGGGCAAGCTCCAAAAAGAAGTTATTTCACCTAACGCCTGTCGACTTCTATTAGATCACCCTGGGCATTAATTTCAATTTTCATGTTTCTGCACCATAAAAAAGAGAAGAAAAAACTTCATATGTGCCAAAGCTTAGCTGCCAACTGTTGGGAAAAAAAATTTGATTTCTATTGAATACTGCACTTTGGAATGAAAGAAAACATTGTCTAAATGAAGCTGAGGCTCTCAGTCACCTATGCCTATATTACTGTGAAATCAATTATGTGGGCTCTTTCGAAAGTTACTGATTGTAGCAAATTGAATGGCCTTCATTTCAGCATAATTTGGAGAGGTTGATGTAATCAGAGACCTTACACCACAGTGAGATACAAGATTCGTGATATTCAGATGGGAAAAAAGCTACAGTGGTTAAGCTTGTTCTGTACCTTCCGCTTACCGGCTGTAACGCTTTCATAAGTACAAATGAAATTGTTTTCATGAAGGCGGTGATGGTTCTGAAGGGATGTGTGAGGGGGGAAAGGGAGTGGAAATAAGGTTGCTGGAAATCGCACTATTGTCCTCATATGCAAGGAGGCTGCAAAATCTAATCCTAGGCCTAATTGGCTGCAAATGAAACACTTTAATATCAAATCTTGAGTTATGCCCCAGAGCTGAGGTTCAAGCTTAGATGTGAGGAGAGGTGAAATGCTTGATTTTTTCTTGCTGTGAATGTTTGTTCCACTTCACTCTTTTGGAAGTCTAGAGGCCCAAATAATTGCTCTTCAAATTATAAATTGATTATCTCCAACCCCAAGACAGTTTTTGGCTTGAGAAAATTCCTGGCAGGTTTGGTTTCATTACATTTGCCTAAATGAAAAGTATTGTATGCATTTATATATGGGAAACAACATGTTTGCAATCAAGTTTTTCTACCTTATAATAGGTACCACTGATGTTACCCAATGCTGAGACAGTATGGTTTGTTCCAAATTACCAGCAAAGTGACCATACCCCATCAGGGTCTTTGAGTTATGTGAGCACATGCTCTTGGCCTCTGGGAGGTATAAGATGCTAAACAATAATGTACTTCTTGCAAGGTGCCTGCGGCATATTCTAGCTTTGAAAATTAGTGTGGCTTTGGCCTAGAGGGACAAACAGGGCTATTTCCTTTGTATAAAGAAGTCTGCATTTGTTCTTTCTTCACTGATTTCAGAAATCCCAACTCAAGAATAAAAACTTGGTGACCGTTTTCTCTGAACACTGAAGGTACCTCCCTCATTGGGAACTGACTCTTGGTCAGAGTCGAGAAACCTTGATATAGTGAAAGGAAAAGGACCTGGGTTCAGTCTTAAATCCTTTTCCTTGAATCCAAGATTTACCTGACTGAACTTCAGTGTCTCCCAGTGTATGTGGGATTTACTTTGTAGGTTAATTGAAGGATTACATTACGAAATGCATGTATGTTAGCAAACATGTAATAAGGATGAGAAAATATCAGTTATATTATTCACTCAACCCGATTGTAAGATCCTAAAAGCAATGATCATACTTTCCTCTTCACATAAAATAACACCTGATACATATTAATTGTTCAATTATTTCTTGCTTGAGACAACATATTTTAGAAAGAAAATCCCAGATCTAAGAGTGCAGTCTTAGGAAAAATATACATTTTTCTGGGTCTATCTACTCTAATATATAAAGAAGTATATTTTTTTTTTAAAAGTTTATTTATTTTTGAGAGAGAAAGAGAGAGAGAGAAAGAGAGAGCAGGGGAGGAGCAGAGAGAGGGAGACACAGAATCCGAAGAAGGCTCCAGGCTCAGAGCTGTCAGCATGGGGCCCAATGCAGGGCTCAAACTCATGAACCATCAGATCATGACCTGAGCTAAAGTCAGATGCTTAACCGACTGAGCCACCCAGGTGCCCCAATAAAGAAGTATATTTAAAAGCATTTATAAGACTTCCTTTAAAACTAAAATTTACTTTATGATATGAAATTCAACAATATTTTTAATCTAAATATATATATGTATAGAATCATATATTAATACATCTATATATGTCATGTTTTTGGATGCCCGTTTTCAACTGGATAAGCTTCCATGTAAGGTCTAACACTCTCTCTCCCTCCCTCCCACCAACCCTCCCTCTCTCTCTCTCTCTCTCTCATGAAAATTTTGTATACTTTTAAGCTACTTGAAGCAAGATACCTCTATAATGGTCTTTTAATTTAATCTTTTAATAATGGTCTGTCTTTTAATACACTAAATTTTATTGAGAAAAACATTATATCATCAGCTAAGAAAACAATGGAAGTTAAAGACCAATTAAAAATCAACATACCAAGAAGGAAATAAAGGAAATTTATTCAGGATTTGGGATTAGAAAATAACTTTTTCTGGGGCAACTGGATGGCTCAGTCAGTTGAGTGTCCAACTCTTGGTTTCTCTCAGGTCATGACCTCAAGGCTTTGTGTGTTTGAGCCCCACATCAGGTTATGTGCTGGCAGCATGGAGC
Organism: Panthera uncia; assembly: GCF_023721935.1. Taxonomy (NCBI): domain Eukaryota; kingdom Metazoa; phylum Chordata; class Mammalia; order Carnivora; family Felidae; genus Panthera; species Panthera uncia. Next base: position 33,885,903 of record NW_026057586.1, on the reverse strand, counting down.
TTGCTTAATATTCTCTTTCTCCCTCTCTCTTTGCCTCTCCGCCACTCATGCTATCTCTCTCAAAATTAAAAAAAAAAAAAAAAAAGGAAATAACTCTTTCTGGTAAACTACTAAGGAGACAGAATACCTCAAACCTTTCTCTCTTGATTCACAGACATGGTTGCTGGTAAGTACCAACCACTGGGGCAATTAGCCTCTAGCCCCAGGAAAGTTAGGCTGGGCTTATTCAGATTTAGTTGGAATCAGTATGTATTAGGTATTAGTCTGACTTCTCCAAGAAACAGAACCAATAAGAAATACATATAGATATCTATCTATATCTGTATCTATATCTGCTGAGAGAGAGTGAGAGAGAATTAGTGTGGCTTTGACACATAGAGTTTTATTATAAGAAATTGGCACACACAATTATGGAGGTTACGAAGCTCCAGGATCTGCGGTTGGTATGGTGTAGACCCAGGAGAGTCAATGGTATAATTTCAATTAAAGTCCAAAGGCCTAAGAACCAGGCCTGAGAACCAGGAGAGGAAATGATGTAAATCCCAGTCCAAATTCAAATGCAGGAGAAGACTTAGGTAGAAGACAATCACACAGAGAGAGGATTTTTCTTACTCAGCCTTTTTTTCTTACTCAGGCCTTCAACAGAGTGAATGAGGCCCACCCACACTGGGGAGTGCAATCTGTTTTATCCAGTCTACTTGTTTAAATGTTAATTTCATCCAGAATACTCCTCATAGTAAGAACAAACTGCTGTCCCTTCCATAATAAAAAGAGTCCAATGTAATCCATTTGCCACAGGTAGCTGGCTGATCACCTTGAGTAATGATGACATATTAGAGACAGTGTTGCTTTTTGGTGCTGGCAAATTGGGCACTTAGAAGGGGCTGTATTCAGATTGATTTTGGTGAATAGAAGTCCATGCATAATTTCCATCCCTGCCCTCATGACCTCTTTATTATGAGCCCATTGGGCAATGGCAGGGGTGACTGGGGAGAGACTGACTGATATCCACATAATGGGTCATCCGATCCACTTGATTATCAAAATCCTCTTCTTTGGTGAGCAGTCACATGGATCACAAATATCTTAATATTTTTTGTCCATTCAGAAATGTCTCTCCACGTGTCTCTTCCCCAAATTTCCTCGTCACTGATTTCCCAATCCTGTTCCTTTTAAGTCCCTGACCATCCATTGACCACAGCTCATGAATCACTATACAATTACATGGCTGGTCATTTCTCCTTTCAAGTAAAGCAAACAACCAGGTACACTGCTCAAAGTTCTGCCCACTGGGAGAATTTCTCTTCACTGCTATCCTCTAGGGATACCCATGGCCTAGTCAAGTTAACACATAAAATTAATCATCACACAGCATTCCTCTGCAGGAGGACAAATGGTACTACTGAAGAGCTCTCATCAGCCCCTCTGTTGGGAACTAGATTCAGGCCCAATCACAGCCATAAAGGACTACCGTAATTCTGGTTTTTACTGTTTGCACATGGGCTGAAATAAATGCTAACGTGATTTCTATGAGAAAAAAATTTAAAAAAACATAAATATTCAAACCACGTTTTGGGAAAGTTTTCATTTCTGCAAGATCAAATTATTTTAAAACTCTGACCTTGAAATATATCCACATTTTTACATAGTGTATAGTAACTATGCTGACTCTATCTCTCTACTGTAATAGGTTTTAGTGGATTTCTACTTTGCCCTGTAAATTTTAGATTATGCACTGAGAAGTTAAACACACACATGCACGCACACACACACACACACACACACACAATTTCAATCCATCAATTCTATCATTCAGTCAAATATTTACTGAAACACAGTGAAAAAGTATAAGACATAATTTTTGCTTGAGATTATTTTATAATCATCTAGGGAAGAAAGTCAAACACAAACAATGGAGAAAAATTCAACTCTAATCCACTGCTAAATTTTGTGGAAGAGACAATAAGTGTCATAAAGAGGAGAATATCATAGAGTCTGGAATATTTAACAAAGGCGATATTGGGGCATGAAATAAACCTTGAAGGATAACTGGGAGAGGCAAGAAGGCAAGAAAGCATCCTTGGTGTGTAGAAAACACACATTTAGACTGGATACTGAAAGTGGGTATATTGTATATTAACGCTATATTAAGATTCAGTCAGAAGCAACAATGTCTTCGATTGGAACGCTGTTTGACTACATTCTAGCTCTTTTATCTTCTTTGTCTGAATATCTTTCTTAACGTAGAGTTCATCTGATAGTCTAAAACATAAAATGTCTAGGTGTATTTCTTCATGTAAATCCAAAAGTTACCATTCTGCCTTTCTCTCAGCCATTTCATATATGCAGTGTTATTATGATCATTCTTTTTGAAAATAACTATTTTATCTGCATTTATTCCATCTTATAGTACCACTCAGTATCTGTGTTCACTCAGAGATAAATGCTATCCACATTATTCAAATAAATTTATTTCACTTTAAAAACTAAAAAATGTTCTGCTCCATATGAGGTATATGATAGCCTCGATCAGTCCAGTCATGAGGATTCACTCCTGAACTGTCAGGGCCTTTTCCTAACATAATATTGAAAAGATCAGAGAAAGAACCTCAAGTAATTGGAGAAATATTATTTCTTAAGAACTTAAAGTAATTGGAGAAATATTATTTCTAAAAAATAATATTAAAAAAAACCCTAGAACTCTTCAATGATAGAATAAATCACCTCATGAGTGCCCTGTTAGTGAAAACATTCAAAGAAAGATGGGGTGACCTGTTTGTTCTTTCCAGGCTGCTGGAAGGGAAATTGTGATTTAGATGAGGATTTGGATACTTTAAGATTCCTGTTCTCAGCCTTATCACACTAACTTCTCACTACTTCCTCTGACTTTCAGACTTTTAGTTTCCTCATCTTTAAGATAGACATAATAAAACCTATCTAATTCTTTTGCCATGAGGATTAAGTTACATAGTATCTTCATAATACTTAGTTCAGCATCCAAAATCCATTGTAATCCCTATCCCTCATGTCGCCCATTGTTATTCGCTTTGCTGAAAAGATAATCACTCCCAAATGCCAAGATACAGTTAAATGCTAACACCTCCCAAGGTCTTTTTCCTGATTCCCCTAGTTGAAAGCTTTGCTTCTTAAATCTAATGCATAATTGTATGTGTACCTCTTTGTTAATATTTATCACTATCTAAACATGTATTTAATTTCCTCTGCCTCATTGTCAACTTCTTGAGAACAGGGACCACAATGCAATTCACCTGTGTATCCTCAGGAAATGAATAGGGTAGTGACAATAATACACAGTTACTGAAGACTCGTATGTACCAGGTACTCTCTCTTTGGCACTTTAACTCTTCTCAGTGATCCTGTGTCAAAGTTATAGTATTATTAATAATTTGTAGGTAAGACAACAACAACAAAAAGCTCTGATGTTTAGGAGGCTTCAGCAACTTGCGGAAATCAGAGCTACCAGGAGCCTGAGCTAAGTTTTGAAACAAGATTGTCTAATTCCAGAACTCATCTCTTAACCGTTGTATTATAAACGTGGTGGTCTTGACCTAAATCTAGCCTTTGGCAGTGGATATTCATTTTGCTATTTCTGTAGTAATAAACCTGCTTATCTTAACTTGGCAATGGAGAGAGTCCTGAATGGAAGTTAGTATAGCATTTTCACATTGGTGGGGGGGGGGGGTGGTTAGTGACAAAAGATCTAACCCAAACAGAGCAGTGTCAGCTGGGAAAGGATGGATCCAGACTTAAACTAGGGAGGCCTAGTGGTGGAGATAGGCATTACTTAGGAGATAAGCAGGTAGAAATATTGGGCACTAAGTCCACAAGAAGGAGTTTCTGATAGTGTGTCCAAAGAAGCAGCTACTATCAGGCAGGTCCAACAAGGAGAAATGGGAGCACCTTAACTAGCAGATGAAGCATGAACATGTTTTAGAAATAGAACCATATGCAGAAATCCAATAAGTTCAGTTCTATGGCTGACCTATGGCTCTTCATCTCAGAGGAACTTATTAAAGGAAGGTACATTTCTCGTCCTAGAGGAACTATATATCAAGACAGGGACAGAGGTTGAGAGTATAAGACAGGGATCTAGTAACCACCAAAGAGAAAGAAGTTGATTGCATCTCAGGATCAAGACAGACATCTTGTATGCTAGAAAGAGGTACAAGGTCAGAGACAAACTAGAACTGCTATTAACAGGATGCTGAACCAGTTGAGATGTTTGCATTAAAAGCCAGGCTTTTGGTGGAGCTTAAACTACATTCAGTATTTTTATATCACTGTAGGCTTTTGAGGAAAAACATCTAGGTAGATCCTGATGGGCATGTTTTGTAGTGAGAGCCTATTATTGAATCCTATTGAATCCTAATATTATTGAATCCTATTGAATTATTGATCCTATTGAATCCTAATATTATTGAATCCTAATATTATTGAATTCTATTGAATTATTGATCCTATTGAATCCTAATATTATTGAATCCTATTGAAATTAAAACCATATTAAAATTTAAAGTAAATACCTAAAATATTTTTCTAGCAGGCCCATAACCAATATTCTACCTCTGACAGATAGCAAAAGACAGACTATACAGAAATAATGACAGCATTTCTCTTACTATTTCAATTATAGCTTTGTTTTTCAAACTTTGACATTTCTCAGAATTACCCAGAGAGCTTGTTAAGGCACGGGTCTCTGGGCCTTACCTCCAGAGTTTTTGATTCAGTATATCTGTGGGGAGACTTGACAATTTGCATTTCTAACAAATTTCCAGGTGATAATGATGATATTGGTTCAGAAATCACAACTTGAGAACCCCTGAGTCAGAGTAAAACTTTTCTGAACTATCACTAATAAGAATTGATCCAAAGTCACCAACATTAAACAGGGTTAAAAAACACTACAGAGAAAACACACACACACACAAACACACACACACACACACACACACACACACACACACACACACACACATGGACTTATACAAATATGAGATTCCTTTGTGGAATTTCAGAAGTCTGAAACTCTACTAGATTCATGAAGTCTCAGATTCCTGCTACACCTCCCAGTTTTAGTGGTGAAACTATAGTATCTTCCAAATACATTCTTAGATGGGCCTTTACTCCAGCACTATTTTGTTTCCACCCACATGTTACCATGACATTATTAAATTGCCTTGAAATCAGTAAAGTGTCCTAAACATTGCTGACTTTCTAACTATGCACCTGAATTTACCTAAAATTTTTGAATCATGTATTTAAAAAATATTGACAAATAAAATGGTCTGGAACAGAGGCATGAAGAAGAGAAAGAAGGAACAATCACACTTCCACAAGGATTAAGTCAGAACTCACAACAGTGGCAGAGTTGGGGAGCAGGTATCCAGCATTAATCCACAGAGCCTCATGACGTTAATGGGAGTCCTGTGGCTTCATTCCCAAGCCTTACTTTGAACATTCATCCCAAGATATGAATTAATACAATGTATTTCCTGCACTGCTGGGTCTTATTGCTTAATTAATGTGATCATAATGACAGTGGTGGACTCTAAATTTTCCATGTCACTTCATGTCCTATAAAGTTTCAATAAAGTAATGAGCTTCAATAGAAGATGAGTCATTTGCGTGTTAGAGTTTCAGTGAGAAGCTTAGAGGCAGTGTCCACCATTAAAAAGTGGTTATGCAAAGATATTGGCTGAGAAAGATATACGATGTATACTAAGTTTCAATATTTATGGATATGCATCTCAGAAGTAAATTCTGAGAATTAACGTATCATTTATTTGTACCATGTCTCCATTGTACTCAAAGAGAGAAACAATATGTTAACTCAATATACCATTGACTGTCCATTTTTCCTTTAAACAGGTAGTTATAAACAAGATATTGCCCTATAGCATTCTGGGTGTGGTGGAGTTGTGGTGGGGGCAAGTCAAGGATATATGCAATATCTTCCTAAAATTACACTCAGAAACAATTTCCTCCATTTTCCTAGGTTTACTGTCCTTTTCCTGCCTTTATATCCTACTTACTATCTGTAACATTTGACTATTAACTGATTATTCTCCTTCTTAAATTTTTCTTCTCACCAGTCTGTAATCTCATTAAAGTGTTCTTGCCCCCCATCTGTAACCCAGACATTACTCTTATCTTTTGACTGTCCCTTATTAATACAACGCTTTGATATAAGGAACCCCTGGGTCATTATCTTGATCTTCCTCTCTGCCTCTTCTTTACTGTTTCTTTGTCTAATTTCATGTATTTATACATTTGAACTATCATATCAAGCAGAAGAGATTTTTAAAAAGTATATTAGGAGAGCCAGAGAGTGAAATGTGTGGTTAAAAAATATGCAGGGTGTGTAATATTCCATCCCAGCCCCATGTTACATTTCAGCAAAACTACAATTGCTCTAGTGTTTAATAAGGTAACAATAGTGTTTAATGTAAGGTAACAACTACCTCTGCACTTGTGTTTAATAAGGTAGCAATAAAATAAAACTAATAAAAATAAACAAATAATTCTATTCTTTTATATCCTACCATGCCCAGTTACATGTGAAGTTTGAATTAGCAGAACATGAGGATATTTGGAAATGCATACTTTCAGTTTCTGCACTAGAATTCATACTCGTTGGCATAGGGACTTATTTCTCTAAATTTTCATGCTTTCTGTGGTCTAGAAGGCTGTTTATATCTTCTATTTTCCAAATGCAGTGTGCTTTAAGGAAGGACGGGTACTCATTTTTCCTGAATGTATAAATGTATGCCATAGTGAAAATGGTAGACTAGGCTGACAAGAAATGACAGTCTCAGGGTCTCAAGTTTTTGAGGTTTAAGAGTCATCAGGAAGCTTTATAAATAACATTTCATATTGTCCCAATTATCTGAAGATAAAAGCTTAAAATTTACAAGAATAAGTAAGTAACCTGTCCTGCTGTTTTTATGATTTTGATGCCCCAGCTATTTGAAATATGGATCTCCTATTTAGACAATCTTTAGATAAGCTAGATGCAAAGCAGGAGAAAGTACTTCATCACTGAGACTTGAATATCAAAGATTATCTACTCTGCAATATGTATCACGTATCAGGAATGCGGTGTGTAGAAGTCTGCAGGACTAATGTGTATACCAGGAAGTCAAGAAAGGCCTAGGTTTGCAAGAGAATCAGCAAATAGAAAGTGAAACTAAAAAAAATCAGGAAGACAGTTTTTAAGGTAGCTTAATTTCAAAGTCTACCCAAACACTTAAATAAGTAAATGCAGGCCAAGAAGAATACAGATATGCAGCATAAAGGAGTAGGATCAAGGGTGCTTGATTGTTCCAGAAAGTTCCTGCCCTAATCTTTTACATAGTTCTTATGGGACAGAAACCAACCCTAGTAGATAGAACTGGTTCTTAGCCAACTCTTGAGAACAGATAAAGAGAATCAAAGTACCGCGGAATAGTAGAAGAACTCTGAGAACATCAGGGTCAGCAATCTTCATTTATACAGTATGAACTTGAGTCTCAGACAAGGAAAAACATATGCCTAGAAAAACACAAAACGTTAAAGTCACATCCAGAACAAAACCACACCATCTAATTTTCAGTCCCAGTTATGTAACTGTCATCTGAGATTAGTGATGATAAAATCCAAAGAGCTAATATTAAATGTGCATATATGTATAAACCCATTTTTGGAGGTTTATACTATTTACCCTTCCTAAGACTGTGTGTGTACAGTGGACATTAAATTACAAATCTTAGATATACAAGAACAGGAGCAATATTATGAGGTCATAGACCACATTTGCTTACTCATTTCTGCCTCATGATTCACTTAACCTAACTTTGATCCCTCACCCAATATATTATTTATTTCTAAAGGTTCTTTCTGTTTTCTGAGCAAGGATACTGCTGTAATCTTGGCTCCAAATTAAGACGAATGGTCATTTGATGAGGCATTCACCTTGGAAAGAAATTTTGCTCTGAACTACAGTGAATTAAGATCACCACTTATACCACTGACAATCAATAACAGTTTGGTTGCTTAAATCCCTGTCCAATGTATTTCTTTTTTGCTGTAAAAGGTCTAACTCAAATATGGAGTATATGTTATTTAACAGAGTAATGTACAATTTCAAAAATTGCCATTTCTGTTATTCCTTGCCTCTCTCTAAAACCATTTAAAACCCCATGCATTTCTTTGTAACTATTCTCAAACCGAATGCTAATCCGTAGGCCAGTCTCTGAAGGTGTTTTGTGATCTCACAACTTAGTTGTAAATGCCCAAAGGGGCCCCAAATGGATTCTTTATGTTTTAAGTGAATTCTTATATTAAAGACACTTTGTGAGAGTACTTCAGTTAGCAAAATATAAGTCCAGCTGAATGATAATTGCTTGTATGTATTAATGTCTTGTGTCCCCTGAGAGATACTAAATCCGTATATTACCTCAAGCCCAGGTATTAATTACTGTTGCAAGGTCTAAGGCCTGACTACATAGGATTGGTGACCTACTGGAAGATTTCACAGAAACATATTTTTATAAGGAACTTAAAAATCCATCTAGTTGGAAATCATCTGAAAGGAAGAAATCTAACCTGATTAGCTGACCCAGTAACAAAGCTTTGGTTTCAAACTGATGGACTAAGACCCAAAGTCTTAAAGTCTGAGGCCTCAAGAGCCTGATGGCAGGAGCCATAAGAAACACAGAAGAATGGCTTCACCAAAAGCTTTTGGGAGTCTTGGGAGTATAAGTGTTATATTCTCAAGATTCGTCTAGATGAATATAATGCAAAGTTGAGAAAGGTGGGTCTTACTTTACCTTGGAAATAGGTGGAGGTTGAACATGTCAGGCTTCTCTGAGTTTGGATTCTCACCAGTAATGTACGTCGAGACATTCCAGGAGATGGTGGTGTCCGGCAGAGATGTGGCTAAGACCATATTGCCCAATGTTGCAGTGAGAATGCCAGAAATGAGATTTGGGAACCTGGAGAGAGAGTAGCAAGACTTAGAGAAGTGATGACTTTGCTCAAGGGGTGTTCTTTAATGCCCGACACGGTGCTGATTATAAACATTGGTGAAATGCCACCTATAGATTCTTAGATGCACTCTAAGAAAATTTGCAGAGAACTTCAACTTGAATTAGAAGAAAGAAACCCATTATATAGGCATTGTTGCTATTAATGAGAGCTCTTTTATACTCACAGGTTGATAGGACCAGAGAAACTTCAGTTGACATATTTGTAACCTTTGTCTTTTCCTATTCAGAAGCCAGCCATGGGTATTTATGCATTCTTTAGCATATATTTGAATTATCTTTTATCAAAATTCCAGAAGATTTTACATCCCTGAAAGTCAAAAGCCAGTATTCTAAAGTGAACACTTTTCTGGCTACCTGAGTTCACTGTGATCTGATTCTTCTCTGAATTTGCGTATTAGTTGTCACCTGTGCCATTCATTTAGTGAACATTTTTTTTACTTAAAAAAATGTTTATTTATTTTTAGAGAGAGAAAGTGTGTGTGTGCTTGAGTGGGGGAGGAGCCGAGACAGGGAGAGAGAGAATCCCAAGCAGGCTCCACACGGTTAGCACAGAGCTCCACATGGGACTAGATCTCATGAACCATGAGATCATGACCTGAGCCGAAATACAGAGCTGGATACTTAACTGACTGAGCCACTCAGGTGTCCCTAGTGAACATTTTTAAAAATTAATTTATTGTTAGTTTCTGTCATTGAAGTATAGTTGACATTTGTGAACACCATTATGGACTCATTTGTGTCATTAATACATTATCTTGAATGCCTAAAACTGCAAAAATGTTTGTTTAGTTTTCTTAAGAGTAGGCTCTATCTCCTATTCTAGACTGCAATCAATGAGATTGTTGGGACTTGTCTTTATTTATTTTAGTTTCTAGTGTGTTATAGCAATGGTAGATACTCAAAAGCACTTGAATGAATGCATCAGTGAAATGTTTAATTTTCCATCACTGAGGCTATGATGGTCCTACAGAAGGACACGCCCAGTTGCTGTTACATGGTTTGGTTCATCTATTTACACTATATTGTGGCCAATAATAAAGAAATGGTTGAATTCTTCTTCTCAGTAGGGTGTAGTGATTCCCTGGGATAATTTCTCGTTTGTCAGAATTGCATTTTGATAAAAGTACGAAGAGGGAAGTTAAAAAAATGGACAAAAATCTGCTGATAAATTTAAAATTTTTCACTAAAAACACAGCAGTAAAACAGCTGAAGCTCAAATGTAGAGAGAATCATGTCTCCTGAAAATAAATATCCCCCAAGCTCATAAACACCAAGGCTAGTGGTCAGGAATGAACAGATGTTTATTGCCTCATGCACCCTCTGCTACTCTGGGATAATCTCTTAAATATCCCAAATCCAGTTTGAATTTAAATTAGATTCATATTTTCCTTCACGATTATTCCATTAAAAATATCATATGATTAGCCAATTAAATGGAGGAAAAAAATCAGTAGGAGAGCAATCCCCTTTAATATTTTCAATTAAGATGTAGTGTGGCCAATAAAAACGGCTTACATTTTCATTTTATGGGTACCTATGGAGAGCATTATGACACAAATGACTCAGAAGAAGGTAATCGTTTCAAAATATATTGTAGTGGAAGACTGTAAACAGTGCAGTGTGTTAGCTTACAGGGGATGTGATGAAAATATAAAGTTTTTTTCAAAGGGGATTCATGTTTATTTTATAGTCTTTTAGGGTGCTTGTGCCTGCCAATTTGCAGCACATATTTCTAAAATGCCATGGACTGTTCTCTCCCAGGGAAGGGTTGGAAGGTGAAGATATACCCATTAGGGGATAATATGTTTTTAAGGAGAAGAAAGTCATGTAGCAACTCCATCCTGTCTGCTGCCTAGATTTGAAATGGAACTTCACCAGGGCCTAGTATAAAACCTTACTTCCTTAAAGGACCATAAGGGGAAGGCCAAAAGACTTGGGCTACATGATGTCAAGTGCAGCAAGGAATATGAAAAATTTCTAACTTTTCGAACTTGTAGCATAGCATCAGACATTTTGAGAACTGTAACCACTGAAATGTAGTCTCAATTGTTTTATTTTGTTTGACTTCTTGAGATTGTTCTTAATGGTTATAGTATATCATAGCATTTTTTTAAACAAATTTTCCTGTACATATGATTTTATTGAATTAGGCCAGCAATGATAAAATTCTCATAAGCTGGGGAGAGTCATCAATCCCCCATATTATTTTTTTTACCTGGTTTGATTTGGAATTTATAGGGGGTCCTAGGTGGCTCAGTCGGTTAACTGTCTGACTCTTGGTTTCAGCTCAGGTCATGATCTCGTGGCACGTGAGTTCAAGCCCCGCATCCGGCTCTGTGGTGACAGCTCAGAGCCTGGAGCCTCCTTTGGATTCTGTCTCTCCCACTCTCTCTGCCCATCCCCTGCTCATGCTATGTCTCTCTCTCTCCCTCTCAAAAATAAACATTAAAAAGAATGAAAAAAGAATTTATGTACTTGATTTTGACTGAGGAAGAATTTATCAAGACCATATTGGCTAAGGATTGTTCTTGCACATTGAAATTTAATAAATACTTACTTAGTCATCTATGTAAAAGCTGACTGATAGTATTGAGAACACTTTTCAACAACCTGAAGCAGTAGTGCAAAAATAATTAAAGCTTTGGGGATTAAATACATGCTTTTAATAATTTAAATTTTTAATTTTTAAAAAATTCTTAAATTTAAAAAAAATTGTGCTTATAATATGTCAGATCCTGTACTGGATATTTAAATACATCCTTCAGTCTTTATCACATTCCAGTGAGATCAGTATTGTATCAGACTCAACAGGGACCACGTAGCTCACAAGTAGTGGCATGTGGGAGCATAATCACAATATCTAGGGCCATATTACTATATAGTTCATCTCATGGTTATATATATTTGACACTATCCTAAGCACAGGAAACACTGGAAGAAACAGAGGTGAGCAAGTCAACCATAATCCCTTCCCTCATGGAATTTATATTCTGTCTTATTTTGTATACAATTAAAATTTGTTTCCCAATCTATTTGATAAGATTTCTACTGTTTTTAATGTCTTTGATGAATAATTTAAAATGTGAATCAGAATATTGAACCAAAGCCTTTTCTTTATTGGTAGCTCGTGTTCACATAGAATGAGCCTTATGTTTTCTATTTTTGTGTTTACCCAGTAATTATATAAACTACATCCACAATTAATTCAAATCCCTTACTTCTGAAATAAATTAGATTTATTTTCTGCATACAGGAAAATTCATAACATTACAATTATTTTTTTGCCATAGGCAAAAATGAAGTCTAGTAGTTTGTTGTGTTCAATACTCTACCCCTACACAACTAATTCTGATTTCTTGATCCATCATGGTTTTTTGTTTGTTTGTTTTCAAAATTGTCTCATAAAAAGTATCTTACACTTATTCACCTTAGAGAGCTGGAGCATCACTTATCTCAGGAAGGTTTTAATTTTCCTTATGATCAGGTTTTAAGTGGAAGTATATGCCACTCTGAAAGTGAAATTTCAGGGCTCACCTTGTGAGTAAGAGACATCTACAGGTCTAGATGTTTTCAATGCTACTCCTAACATTATATCACATGCAGTTAATAACACTATCCACACATACACAGCTTTACTGAATATGTGTTTTGCCTGTCTCCCTCTGTCTCTTCTCAGTGTACTCATCTATAAAATTATAGAATAAAATATATATCTTTTAGAATATTCTACTCTGTAGATATTATAATGGAGGATACATGTCATCATACATTTGTGCAAACCCATAGAATGTACCACACCAAGAGGGAGCCCTAAATTAAACTATGAACTTTGGGTGACTATGATGTGTCAGTGTCATTAACTGTAATAAATGTACCACTGTGCTGAGGGATGTTGATAATGAGGGAGACTGTTCATGTTTGGGAGCATGGGTTATGTGGGAAATCTCTAGAACTTCCTCTCAATTTTGCTGTGAACTTATTAACTAGTCTAAAGAATAATGTTTTAAAAAATGATTGTCAATATCAAGTGGTGATTAGGAGGTAGAACAAATCTCATATACTCCTGGTTGGAGCACAAAATTGTAGAGACACATTAGAAATCCGTTTAAAGTTCAACATTCATTGGTCACATAACTCAGCAATCCACTCTTAAATATTTATCTAAGTGAGTTGAAAAAGTGTGTACTATGAAGTTTACATAAACTTTATTATCATCAAAAACTGGAAACAACCTGAATGTCCTTCAACAAGTAAATGCATAAACACTTTTTTGGGGGTAAAGGAGTTGATCTCTATAGCACTATGGTGATATATAAATGACTGTAATGCATTTATCCACATGTATAGACCTGTATACCACAAATGATACATTTTACAGTATGAAAAGATCAAAGACGAAAGATTTTGGAAGAACTCAAGATGGAATAGATTGTGACAACTCTGATACTACTACAAATTAGTAAAATAACTGTACTAAAGGAAGTAGATTAAGAAAGGAGCTGATCTGGGGCACCTTGGGTGGCTCAGTCAGCTGAGCCTCTGACTTCAGCTCAGGTCATGATCTCACAGTTCATGAGTTCGAGCCCTGCATTGGGCTCTGTGCTGACAGCTTGGAGCCTGGAGCCTGCTTTGAGTTCTATGTGTCTCTCTCTTTACCCCTCCCCTGCTCACAGTCTGACTCTCGCTATCTCTCAAAAATAAACAAAAAAAATTTTAAAGAAAGGAGCTTATCTAACAAACTTTGGGAAACAATTGTTTTTTTTTCTAAAAATAAAATAAGTAAAAAAATATACTATTCATATATTTATAAATAAGTATTTATACTGTTTATAACTTATAAATATACATAGTATATATTTATTATACATTTATATATAAATAATATAAAGTATTTTTTTCTTTAAGGCATAGGTATTCTAAACGTTTTTTTTTTTTTTTTTTTTTTAATTTTTGGGACAGAGAGAGACAGAGCATGAACGGGGGAGGGGCAGAGAGAGAGGGAGACACAGAATCGGAAACAGGCTCCAGGCTCCGAGCCATCAGCCCAGAGCCTGACGCGGGGCTCGAACTCACAAACCGCGAGATCGTGACCTGGCTGAAGTCGGACGCTTAACCGACTGCGCCACCCAGGCGCCCCAAGGCATAGGTATTCTAGAAGTATGTTGTTTACTTTCTAAGCAATAGATCAGTTGCAGTTATCTTTTGCTATTGATTTCTAGCCTAAATTCTTTGTAATATGATACCAAATGATGAATATATTCAATTTAAAAATATATACATTGAGCTTTGCTTTACAAAACAACATTTTGTAAATTTTTCTGAATACTCCACGCACACTTGAAGCAAAAGCATGTCCTTTATTGTATGGTGCAATGTCTATATATATATATATATATATGTCAGTTAGGTCAAACTTGTTATTTGGTATTGTTCAAATCTCCTATATAACATCACTGATTTTTATCTGTTTGCTTGGTTTTTCTAGTGGCTATTGAAATAAGTTATGTTAAAAAAACCTATTATAATCATGGATTTATTTCATTCATTATTTGTTTTTTGTACATTTTACATTATTTTGCTTTATATGTTTTGACACTCTTTTATTGGGACATGGAGATTTAACATTGTGATATATTCCTAATGGACTGACTCTAACCATTATGAATTACCCCCTAAATATTGCTTTGGCAACAGATCACAAATATTTACATGTTGTGTTTTTATTTTAAATCAGATGTAAAGATGTAACTACTCTCAATTTTTCTTCTTTATTTTTTTTTGTTTTACCCATGAGACATATAGAACTGCATTATTAAGTTTCCAAATATTTAAAAAAACTTTCCAGAAATATTTCTGTTAATTCCTAATTTAAGTCCATTGTGATTAGAGTATGATTTCAAACTTCTAAAATCTATTGAAAGATTTAATTCTTTTTATTGGCCCAGGATATGTGGTCAGTCTTGGAGAATGGTCTGCATGTGCTTAAAAAGAATCTGTGCAAGTCATGAATTCAGCAAAGTTGCAGTACAAAATCAATGTACAGATTGGTTGCATTTCTATACATGAATAACCAAAAAAACATTAAATACTAGGAGTAAACCTAAAGGGGTAAAAGATCTGTATGCTGAACTATAGAAAGCTTAATCAAAGAAATTGAAGAAGACACTACGAAGTGGAAAAACATTCCATGCTCATGGATTGAAAAAACAAATATTGTTAAAATGTTGATTCTACTCAAAGCACTCTACACATTCAATGCAATCCTTATCAAAGTAACACCAGCATTCTTCACAGAGCTAGAACAAACAATCCTAAAATTTGTATGTAACCACAAATGACCCCAGGTAGCCAAAGTTATGTCAAAAAAGAAAACCAATGTTGGAGGCATCACAATCCTGGATTTTACTCTGTATTACAAAGCTGTAATCATCAAGACATTAGGATACTGACACAAAAACAGACACTTAGATCAATGGAATATGATAGAGAACCCAGAAATGGACCCACAAATATATGACCGACTAATTTTCGACAAAGCAGGAAAGAGTATCCAATGGAAAAAAGTCTCTTCAGCAAATGATGATGGGAGAACTGGACAGCAATATGCAAAAGAATGAAACTGGGCCACTACCTTATCTTTGTAAAGACAAATGGATAAAAGACCTAAATATGATACAGGAAACTACCAAAATCCTGCAGGAGAAAATGGGCAGCGACCTCTTTCACCTAGGCTGCAGCAGCTTCTTACTTGACATGTCTTTGGAGGCGAAGGAAATAAAAGCAAAAATGAACTATTGGGACCTCATAAAGATAAAAAGCTTCTGCACAGCAAAGGAAATAATCAGCAAAACTAAAAAACAAATGACAGAATGGGAGAAGATATTTGTAAATAACATATCAGATAAAAAGCGTTAGTATCCAAAATCTATAAAGAACTTATTAAACTCAACACACACAAAAACCAAATAATCCAATGAAGAAATGGGCAGAAGACATGAATAGACACTTCTCCAAAGAAGACATCCAGATGGCAAACAGGCACATGAAAGAATGCTCAATATCTTTCATCGTCAGGGAAATACAAATCAAAACCAAAATGAGATACCACCTGACACTGGTCAGAGTGGCTAAAATTAACAACTCAGGAAACAACAGAAGTTGGCGAGGATACGGAAAAAGGGAAACCCTTTTGCAATGTTGGTGGGAATGCAGACTGGTATAGCCATTCTGGAAAACAATATAAAGGTTCCTCAAAAACTTAAAAATAGGACTACCCTATGACTGAGCAATTACACTACTAGGAATTTATCCAAAACCGCTGATTCGAAGGGGCACATTAATCCCAGTGTTTATAGCAGCGCTGTCAACAATAGCCATATAATGGAAGAACCCAAATGTCCATAAACTGATGAATGGATAAAGAAAATGTGGTACACTCCCTCTCTCTCTGACCCTCCCCCCATTCATACTCTGTCTCTCTGTCTCAAAAATAAATAAACATTAAAAAAATTTTAAAAAAAGAAAATGTGGTACATATATACAATTATATATTACTTGGCAATGAAAAATAATGAAATCTTGCCATTTTCAATAACGTGGGTGGATTTAGAGGGTGTTATGCTAAGCAAAATAAGTCAGTCAGAGAAAGGTATCATATGATTTCATTCATATGTGGAATTTGAGAAACTCAACAGATGAACATAGGGAAAGGGGAGGAAAAATAAGATAAAAACAGAGAGGGAGGTAAACTGTAAGAGACTTAAATACAAAGAACAAACAGCATTGCTGGAAGGGGGAGAAGGGATTGTGGGGTTGGTTAAATGGGTGATAGGCTTTAAAGAGGGCATTTTGGGGATGAGCACTGGGTGTCATATATACGGGATGAATTACTGGGTTCTACTTCTGAAGCCAAGACTACCACTGTATGTTACTAACTTGAATAAAAAAATAAATAAAAAAGAAAAGAATGTGTGCACTCTGATGTTGTTGGTTTGAATGCTCTATAAACGTCAATTAAGACAATTTGATTAATATTGTTCACACTTCTATATCTTTACAGATTTTCTATCCATTCTATCAGTTATTTAGAGAGGGATATTAAAATATCTAAGTGTAATTTTGGATGTGTCTATTTCTTCTTGATGTTCTTTTAGTTTTGTTCTGAAATTTTGAAATTCTGTTACTAGATGCATAATCATTTACGACTATTGTATCCTCCTGATGTAAGACCCCTGATCTTCTTTATCCCTGGTAACTTTTTAAAATTATTTATTAATTTAGGTACTCCAGCTTTATTTTGATTAATGTTAGCTTGTCATATTTTCCCCATCCTTTACTTTTATTTTAATCTGGCAATATCTTATATTTAGAGTGTATTTCTAGTGGGAAGCATATAGTTGGGTCATAAATTGATAATGCCTTTAAATTATTTATAATTAATGTAATTATATGGTTAGGTTTAGATCTTTCATCTTGTTACTGGTTATTTACTGCATCTATTATTCCATTTTTCCTATTTTCCTTACTCTTTTGAATTAATTATTATTATTAACTTTCCATTTTATCTTTTTTTTTTTTGGCTTATTAGTTATGCCACTTTTATTTGACTGTTCCTTTAAGATTTATTGTATGCATTTTTAACTTATCACAGTCTGCCTTGTGGTAATATTTTCCCATATCCCGTAAAGTCTAAGAACTTTACAATTATGAACTTCTACTTCTTACTCTATCCTTTGTGTTGTCATACATTTTATCTTAGATACCTATGAAACCTACAATATGTTATTATTTTTAGCATTTGATTATCTTAAATAATTTCTGTACAATGATCCACATAGCGGATCATGTTCCTTTGTATAGACTTATTTCTGCCTCTGGTACTATTTTCCTATGAGATTCTGCTATTTCCTGTGAGATTCTGCTATTTATAAGTTCTTTCAGCTTTTGTTCCATTTATTTCATTTAAAAATTTATTGGATATAGAAATCCAGATTGGTACTTATTTTGTTTTAGTCCTTTAAGTATATAGTCCTTCTAGTTCTTTAAAGATGTTGTGCTACTGTCTTGTGGCTTGTGTTGTATTTGAGATATCCTCTAACATCCTAGACTATGCTTTTCTGTATGTAATGTTTCTTTTTTTTTTCTTGAGTCTTTTAAGATTTTCTATTTGTTAATGGTTTTGAGAAATTTTGTCATCAGTATAGTTTTGTGTGAGTGTATGTGTGTAATTTTGTGTTTGGGTTCATTGAGTTCCTTTATAATTTTCATTACATCTGGATAAATTTTGGCCATATTTACTCAAATATTTTTCTCTTCCTTCTCCATCTCCTCTCATTTCTGGACTCTAATTATGCATATAGTAGAACACTTGAACTTTTTTTCCCAGCTCACTGGTACTTTATTTCTTTTTTTCTTTTTTTCTCTATTTTCCATTTTTGATAATTTCTATTGCAGTGCCTTCAGGTTTGATTATCTTTTTATCTACAGTATTTAATCTTCCATTAATCTCTCTCAATGTATTTATTTTGTAGTTTTTATCTTTAGTAGCCTGATTTGTGTCTTTTTAAAAAAAGATATTTTATCTATTTCTGCTTAACTGTTAAACATATGCAATACAATTACATAAGTTGTTTCAATGTTTCTGCTAATTTTAAGTCAGGTGGGTTTTGATTGGTATTTCTTCTCACCATGAGTCATAATTTCCAATTTCCTTATATGCCCAGTAATTTTTTATTGGAAGCTACTATTAATTTTACCTTTTTAGATGGTGGCTATTTTTAAATTATTATATTTTAGAGCTTTCTTTTAGCACACAGTTAAGTTACTTGTACACAGTTTAGTTATTTCAGGCCTTGCTTTTAAAATGTTAAGTGGGACAAGAGCTGTGTTTAATTGATAGTTAATTACTTCCCACTACTGAGGCCAGACAATTCTGATCACTTGACATAACATGAATTATTCCAGTATCACAGGAATTAGGAAGTTTTCTAGTCAGGCTGGTAAGAATAGGTTCTATGCCCAGCTCTATGTTAGTGTTACTTCCTCTTCTAGTTCTTTTCATTCATTCTTTCCTGGGACTCCTACAATTGCCTCACATGTATACATTTGCTCTGTACCATGCTGAATATATCTGAAGATGTTGGGATTCTCTCTCTGGGTAGACTCATTTCTCAGGTACTCTATTCTGCAAACTCTAGCTGCTTTGGTCTTCCTGGACTTTCACTCAGAGTGTCTGTCTGGCTTTGTCTGGATTCCTCTTTGCTGGTCTGCAGCCTAGAAATTCTCTCGAGGAAACAATTTGGGGTGATCACGGGTCTTACTTTGTTTTTCTTCTAATCTCTTAATAATCACTGTCTTCTATGTCTTGATGTCTAGTGTCATAGAAACTGTTTTTTGCCTAACTTTTGTGTGTATTTTTGGTGGGGAGGGGAGGGTATAAGGGGCTCGGGTGGCAGGATAATCTAGTGACTGTTTCTTCATCTTGGCTGGAAACAGAAGTTCAGATAACTGAATTATTTTAATAGTTTCTAGTTAACATAATTCTGTTGGAACATCAATACAATATTTAACTTATTTGGGGACACTACTAAAGTCACCTTATAGGAAACTGACCTTTGTTGTTTATGTACTTAGGATGCTTGTCTTATCACTTAAGAGTCCCTAACACATATCTCCATTCTCATTCCTTTAAATCCTGATGATTATTAAAGGCATACCCCCTGGATTATTGGACATATGCTGGTTTGTATTGGAACCCCATGACATTATACAATTAAATTTAATTTTATTGTCTTAAAGTTTCTTTTATATTGAGATTATGTGTTATGCTTCTTTTCTGCCACTCATAGCACCTAGCTCATTTTATATGTACATAGTATATACCCTGTAAATAGATAGTTTTATTGCCAATGAAAAATATAGATTAAGATTTATCATTAGACCAAGTGACATTAAATGATATCTGATCCTTACTACTTACTACTTTTAAATTCTATGAAATTGCAAGATTTACCACTCTGATAAAATATATACAATACTTAAAAAAAATTACAACCTTAAATAATAGTTCAGAAATATGTAAATGAAAAATACCTCCTGGGGATTTCACATAAGGATGGGAGGCCTTATACCATGTGACAGGCATACTTTATGATCTTGTCTTTCTCAGAGGAGAATATGAATCTAATTCTGAGCTTCTCAAGAGAAAAAAATATTGGCGTTTAATTAACACCATAAGGCAGACAAACATAGCTCAAGTGATCTTTATCTCTGATGTTTGCCTTGGATGCTTTCAGGAATAGAAAGCTTTCAACAATTTCATGCTTTTTGTAGTACCCCTTTAAGGTACCTTCAGGCATCATGCACATAAGCTACATGCATAATGTGGCGTTATTTATGGGGACACTTGCTGGGGCTTGTAAGAAGCTGTTTTTCATATTATTATTCAAATATCAAAATGATTATACTGTGTTACTTATGTAAGCACCTCTGGGAGAATACACGTTTCTTCTATGAAAAATAAAGTTCAAGTCATCCACATGAAAAATGCTGTAGTAACTCTTCCAAAAATCTCGATAGAATTCTATAGGATTTTCAAACACTAGTTGAACTGATTCTGCAGGTAACTGTTGACCTTTTGACTTTGCTACTTTGGTACCACAAAAATAAAATCCTAAAGTTAGAATCTTCATTACAATATAAGAAATACAATAATTGCTAATTTGACAGATATTTTTCATCACTTTCTATGACCCAGGCTCAAATAAAATCCTAGAGATAAAGCAGCCACACAATACTTGAGGTCATTTTATTAGAACTCATTGGAGACATAGAGTAAGAAAATAAATAAATAAATGAACTAGAAAAGTATCAGAGATATATAGAGAAGTTTTAAGAGTGACATTATATAGAATGCCAGGTAGATGGGTCTAAATTCCATTGTTTCATCAGAGTATGTATTTCTGATGAGATATTGTTATTTAAACTAAAATATAAATGACCAGAAGTGAAGTATGGAATAAGTGAGAAGCGTTTTTATTTGTTTGTTTGTTTTTAGGCAAAGATAATAGTTCATTCAATGCCCTTAAGGTGATTTATTAGTTAAGAAAGGCTAATTTTACCATTACTTAACATATAAGAGATTAGTTCTCATGGTGCTTATTCAGCAGGGGTTGGGAAGTTTTCTGCTTCATCTAGTCTGTTAGGATCTCAAGCTTAGGCTTTACCTGCCTGAGATCCCAGGGTATTTTGGCTGTGCCATGTACAACACAAGGCTTTTATGGGTGGGAAGACAAGGAAAGAAAGACTAGAGAATCATATAAAGGCTTTCCACTGGCGAAGCCTGGAAATGCCATCCCACACCTGATTACATTTTATTGGCCAGGTCTTATCAAACATCCCACTCAATTGAAAGGGAGGACACAGAAGTGAAACTGCACAAGACTAGAGTCAGAAAAGAACTAGATATTGGTGAACGTGATAATACAATAGTCCCTCCTTATCCACAGTTTTGCTTTATGTGATTTTAGTTACTCTTGATCAATTGCTGTCTGGTAACAGACGATCCTCTTGATGAATTGTCAGAAGATCTCTAGTAGCCTAATGCTACCATGAGTGCTTACATCATTCACCTCACTTCATCTCATCACATTGGCATTTTATTATCACAAGAAGGGTGCATACAATAAGTACAATAAGATATTTTGAGAAAGAGAAATCACACTCACATAACTTTTATTATAGTATTATTGTTTTAATTGTTCTATTTAATTGTTGTTGTTAGTCTCTTACTGTGCAGAATTTATAAGTTAAATTTTATCATAGGTATGTATGTATAGGAAAAAAATATAGCATATGTAGGGTTCAGTCCTATCCACAGTTTCAGGCCTCCACTGGGAATCTTGGAATGTATTCCCTGCAGATATGGGAAGATTACTCTCTCTATCCTAGGTAGGAAACAGCTTGCAAAATGTGCAGAACACAATAAAATGGACAATGCTAGAATGTAGAAATGAGGATAAAGTCCTTGAGGTGTTAGAGATAGAAGTCAGGATTTTTAAAAGATTTTCTAAGCCAATAGTTGGTCGTTTGGATTTTGTATAAAGTGCAGCGGAAGCTATTGCAATCTTGAAAATGGTCATATGATCTGATTTCCATCTTTAAAAGATAAGTATGGATGTTATATGTTAAATGGACATTGGGTACAAGAAAGGGAGAAACCAGCAGCAGGTAACTGAAATCTTTTAGGAAATGGGTTGATATGAAAGTTAATGGTAAAGATTGAGAGAAGTGGATTCATTTATAATATGTTTTGGAGGTAAAATTGACAGAATCTCCTGATGGATTGGTTGTGGGGGGAAGAATAATGTTTAGATATTTGTCTTGAGCAATGACACAGTGCCTATTTACTAATATGAGGGAAGACGTGTACAGGGTACACATTTATAGTGTTAAGTCTAGAGCTCTCTTTTGAGTATGTACCATAGGTATATTTGAGGTCATTAAAGATATATTGAATAGATGCTGTTCCTGGTGACCCAGGAGGTTCTTGAGAATGGACATATAGATTTTGGAGTCCTCGGCATATAGATAGGACTTTTCAGCCACAGGCAGGAATTTACTTAGGGAGACCCGATGAGTATTATGCAATAGGTTTATCATTGATATGAGGCTAGAAATAAGGCAAGGGTCTGAATTCTTAATCTTACCATTTCTTCCATTGTTACATGTATTTTTCTGGAACAAACTACACACATTTTCATGGTGACAAACAACATGGTAAAGTTTCCAGGGAGTGAGCCTTAAAAATGGCCTGCCTTACTCTCTAATCAATAAGAAACTGTTTTTAAGACAGCTGCTATTTTCTGGTGCAGAATGCATCTCAACATTTCCTGGCTGAGTGGTTCTGGAGGCTGCTTCATGATTGCATTTTATGTTCCTTATTGAAGGGCCCACAATTACTATGCCATCTTTCACTGCAAACAATGATTCTGTTGACCCTCCATTGGCAAAGCATGTGAACTAGAGAATGGGTTTTATCTAGGTATCCAAATTATCTTGCTTAGTTTCTTTTTTTTTAATATGAAATTTATTGTCAAATTGGTTTCCATACAATCCCCAGTGCTCATCCCAACAGGTGCCCTCCTCAATGCCCATCACCCAGAAACTAACCAAGTACTTGTGTTAGGATGTCTTTATAATCTCTACTTAACCAAATCCTATTTTTCGCAACAAACTCAAGTCTGAAGTTCAGTAAAAAACTCTCCATCATGATCTCTTTATGTCTCATTTTGGTATGAAAATATGTAAAATTCAAATTATTAATCTAAAGTTTTGCCTATATTTGTTTCATCTTTTCTAGTAAATTATTAAAATGCATAACTTCTTTTTTAGGGTCCTCTTTGAATTTCCTAAAACACAATCCAGCCTAGCTGAGAACACATAGGAGTTATTCAATGGATTCTGTATTTTCTGCATATGTTGTTTGTGCATGCATGTGTGTGTGTGTTGTGTATGTATGAGGGAGGGGGAGAGAGAGAGACAGATGTCAAAATGTTAATGAGTTCATTTTTTAAACAGGGTATATGTTTTAAATTATTTTTCTGATATAAAATAATAAATGCATTTTTGAACCATTTGAAATCCTAGAAATGTCCTAATAATTATATTTTAAATAGCTCTAAATATTTTGGACTTTTTGCATGGATCTGAAAATCATGCTATTATTAAATTGAATCTTATATATTACCATTTTTAGACCAAAATCTACCAGATGTTGACAATTTCAATTATCTTAATCTAATCGACTTAAATTTTCATATATTGATTTCCCATAATATACTGTGAACATGCTCTCTGTTTATAAAAGGTCCTCATATATGATTTTAATTGGCTGTTCAGCAATCCCTGGTCTAATTGTCAATTTATTCAGCCACTTCAATATTGTTCATCATTTGTTTCCCTTTTCTGTTGTTAATAAATACAAAATGTGCTATTTTGTACATTAGTGTGTTATTTTGATTTTTATATAGTCTTGATAAGGAATCACTAGTTTAAAGGACATTATCATTTATAAGTGTCTTGCTTCATCTTGACAAATAGATACCCTGAAATAGTGTATTTACTCTCCCATTGGAAGGGGATGAAAATGGTGTTGCCAGACAGTTTTCATATTTTATTAGGCATTTCCCTTTGTTTCTGAAATATGTACACAATTTATTATTTTTTCTTTGTGAACTTAAGAGTTTTCTCACTAATTCTTGAACTTCTTAACTTATGAAAGATATTAACCTTTTCCCAATTATATTAAAATATTTTCAAATTTTTTCACTAATGCTTTAATTATTTTGTCAAATCTTAAAATAAAGACAAAACTTGAGGTGGTAAAACATACTAATATTTTCCTACATGTATCTTTTTGTTCGTAACATTTGAAATTTTTTTTTTTTGTTTTTGAGAGCATGAATGGGAAAGACGGACAGATGGGGAGAAAGAATCTTAAGCAGGCTGATGTGGGGCTTGATCTCATGACCTGAGCTGAAATCAAAAGTTGCTGCTCAAATGACTGAAGCACCCATGTGCCCTTAACAGTTGTCTATTATAAAATCAGTTTTTACCTGTAAAATTCAAGTGTTTCTTTTCAAATAATTTTGTGATGTTTTTAACTTGTTAATCTACCACAGATTTGTTTTCTAATATAATATGAGCTAAAATTCTAACTTGACTTTTTAATTGAACACTTTCTTGATTTTTAAGTTGTTTCTCAGTTACAGGGAATATTGCCTTTATTGTAAATTATGCTACACACACACAAATACACACGTCTGTTTCAGGAAAAAAGAAACCCTCCATTTTATTCTACATTGATTTTTTTTAATTACTGTCATTTCATTTATTATGTCAAAAGAATATTTAGAGGGCTTTACTTGATATGAATATTTTATTGAACAGGAGAGAAACTGTTCACAACATGGATACTTGAAACAGTTAAGAAGCTAAGAGGCATGATGTCACAGGATGTCTTATAAAGTGGCAATGAGGAAGTGTTTAACCTTTGCAATGATTGCTTATTGCAGGGGGGTTTCCACATGGAAGGGGATTGCCTAAAATGGTTTTCTGATACCATTTTAGGAAGATGACTTATATTTCATTTACAATGATCAGAACCACTTACAAGGCATAACTCAGTCAAGTTTCCCTCATGTTCATGAAATAAACTAGAATAAGTTTTGCTTATTTGGCTTAAGTGGTTTAGTCTGCTCAGGGATCTTCAAGCCTGATCCTCATTGTATTTTATTTTAATAATTATGACCAATTGGTATTCCAAATATTCATACTATACTAGTCTTTAAAAATAATTATTTTTGGATCTATTTTTAGAAAAGTTTTAAATCAATCCATCAAAATCAACCCACTATTTACCACTGCCATTCCTGTTCCATTGCCTGAAATAACTAACTAAATAAATCATATTAATAATATAATTATTGTGATTATACATTTATTTTGGTAGACTGACTTAATTGCAATACAAATTATATTGTTTTTTGCAAGACATTTGTTTTACTACATTGTTAAATGTTTTAACTGTTTATTTATGATATATAGACATGCCCACTGTTTGAGACACTAAATTATATTATTAATTTTATACTTATTTCTGTATAGTGTATTTTATTTTTTACATATATAGCTTAGAAATATTATTTGCAGTGATAATTTGTTTCCCTATTTTCATTATTACCTTTAATCATATTTTATGTCTTATTGAATTGCCCAAAATTTCTTGAAAGCTTTTTTACAATAAATAAATAGTGATTACAAATTTAATGAGAACTCTCATATCACATGGTTAGTTTTAAGTCTGTAACAATTTATATATATATATTTATATTATATATAGATTTAATATTTATATATTAATATTTATATTAATTATAAATAATTAATATAATTATTATATTAATAATATAATTAATTAATATATTGATATTTATATATTATATAGTATATAGTATAAATATATAATATTATATATATTTAATATTATATATATATTGTGAAGCACACATCTATTTTCAGTTATTTATGGGCATTTTAATACTGTTTAGAATAATAATATGTTTTTGAAATTTATTGTATCATATTTCTCCTTATGGACCCTTTTTGTGCAGTATGCTTACAGAATTTCCAATGATTAAAGTATATATTTTCTGGTATAAAATCACAACTCTGGGATAAGGATCCTTTCCTCAGAATGATTCAACTGACATATTATTAAAATTATTCAATAAATATTTTATCTAACATTTTTAATATACACATATACATATAAAAAACTTGAATATATAAATGATCATTAGGGGCGCCTGGGTGGCTCAGTCGGTTAAGCGTCCGACTTTGGCTCAGGTCATGATCTCAAGGTCCGTGAGTTCGAGCCCTGCGTCGGGCTCTGTGCTGACAGCTCAGAGCCTGGAGCCTGTTTCAGATTCTGTGTCTCCCTCTCTCTGACCCTCCCCCGTTCATGCTCTGTCTCTCTCTGTCTCAAAAATAAATAAAAAATAA
Organism: Panthera uncia; assembly: GCF_023721935.1. Taxonomy (NCBI): domain Eukaryota; kingdom Metazoa; phylum Chordata; class Mammalia; order Carnivora; family Felidae; genus Panthera; species Panthera uncia. The sequence continues at coordinate 33,859,294 of NW_026057586.1, read as the reverse complement.
AAATAAAAAAAATAAATAAATGATCATTATATGTGTGGTGTAATACAAGTTTGAAAAATTATTTGGAGACAGTTGCCTGGGTGTCTCAGTTGGTTAAGCATCTGACTTGATCTTGGCTCAGGTCTTGATCTCATGGTTTGTGAGTTCGAGCCCCATGTTGGGCTCTGCACTGCCAGTGGGAAACCTGCTTGAGATTCTGTCTTCTTTCTCTCTCTTTCTCTGTCTCTCTCTCACTCTGCACCTACCCCCTCTCTCTGTCTCTCTCACTCTCTCTCTCAAAAATAAACTTAAAAAAATTAAAAAGATTATTTGGAGAGTTTTGAGATTTTCTTATCTTCTCAAATTATTGTGGAAATTATTTGCTATTCAGTTTTTCTATTACTATGGTAATTTATATTTATTTTTTCCCCAGAAGTTAGTGTATTTAAAAAAGCTTATCAAATTTTTAGCAAGTGCATTAGAACTTTTATACATACATTAATATATACATATACATATATACACATATGTATATACGTATATATGTAGTTTTATAGAACCTTCTTAAACTCCATGCCTTAGATTATTTTTCTTTTGTCTCTCATTAAAATACAATTTTGTGTATTTTTATTTTACTTTAAATAAGAGGTCTTTAAATTTAATGTAAATAGTCTCTATTTTAACTTGACACATTCATTCATTATTTTATTTTTCCTGTGTATTGGGTTGTCCTTAAGTAACTATTATTTTCCAAACTGCCTTGTAAAAGATATATTTCAGTACTATTTCTGTTTTTAGCAATGAAAATATGTGAAGCTATAAATGTACTTTGGCAAAACCCTATGCATTTTGATCTGTTTATTTTCAGTTTTGCTTGACATCTAAAAATTAGTAATATTCATTATGCATATTTTTGGACTATGTTCCAAGTTTTGTTGTGTGTGCTCAGTATATTTTAATCAAGCAATAATCCCATTTTAGAGATGTTAAGAAAATTTAGAGGAAGAAAAGCTGAGTAACTCTGCCAAGATTATAACTAGAAGAGATATGCCTGGAATTTTAAGCTAAGCAGTTTACGTGTACTTACCCCAAATCCTCTCGTAGAAAAAGACTAGTCACCCAGGAGTAATTGTGACTTTATTTTTTGTTTGTCCATTTCTTATTTGTTTTATTATTTATTGCAAATTATACAGAATTTAAAATGAATGCAGGGGTGCCTGGGTGGCTCAGTCAGTTAAGGGTCCAACTCTTGATTTCAGCTCAGGTCATGACCTCAAGGTTGTGAGTTCAAGCCAGCATAGAGCTCTGTGCTGGCAGTGGGGAGCCTATTTGGGATTCTCTCGCTCCCTCTCTCTCTGCCCCTCCTCTGCTTATATGTGTGCACGTGCTCGCTCTCTCTCTCTCAAAATAAATAAACTTAAAAAAAAATAAAATGAATACATTTTAAGCATGCTGTTTGATGAATTTTGACAAATACATAAACAAGTGTAACCACCAACTCAGCCAACCATGATGAAAATATGGAAATTTCCATCAACCCAGCTGGAACACTTGAACATTTTTCAGGCACTTCCCATCTCCCAAACACTATGCTGATTTATATCAGCATAGAATTTTATCGATTCTAAGACTTTATTTTTTTTTAATTTAATGTTTATTTAATTTTAAGAGAGGGAGACAGAGCAGGAGTTGGGGAGGGGCAGACAGAGAGAGGGAGACACAGAATCTGAAGCAGGCTCCAAGCTCTGAGTTGTCAGCACAGAGCTCCACGCAGGGTCGAACCCACCAACTGCAAGATCTTGACCTGAGCTCAAGTCGGATGCTTAACCAACTGAGCCACCCAGGCGCCCTAATCGTTCTAAGACTTTATATAACTGAGTACTTTTTTGTCCCTGGCTTTGTTAGCTAAACATAAAATTTGACATTCCTACATTTGGTTGCATTTAGCTGCAGTTCGTCCGTTCTTTCTTTTCTTTTTTCTCTTCTTCTTTCTTTCTTTCTTTCTTTCTTTCTCTTTCTTTCTTTCTTTCTTTTGTTATTTCTTTCTTTCTTTCTTTCTTTCTTTCTTTCTTTCTTTCTTTCTTTCTTTTTCTTTCACTTCTGAACTGCAACTAAATGCAATACCTTTCAGGATCTAAGTTTTCATTTTTCTTGGGTAGCTGCCTAAGAGCAGAATTGTTGCATTACAAACCAGTTCTGCTTTTAACTTGATAAAAAGTACCTGATTTTCAAAGTAGTTGCTGCATTCATAATTTGCACTGAAAGATTATGAGATTTTAGTTCTTATGTTTCCTCAAGAGTATCTGGTAATGAGATATCAGTATTAATAAATCCTAGTGGATGTGAAGTCGTATCACATAGTTTGAATTTGGTATTTTCTGATATCTAGCAATGGCAATATTTTTTAAATGTGCTTGTCGGTGATTCTTTTGTCTTATTTTGTGAAGTTCACAAGTAGTTTGCATTTCTAGATTCTTGTCTTTTATTGATCTGTAGAAGTTACCAATATATTCTGATACAGTCCATCAGATATATTTAGGAAAATATTGTTTATCAATATGGCTTACAGTTTTTTTTAATGATTTATTTGGAAGAGCAGATGTATTCAATTATAATATAGTATAGTGTATTATTATTTTTCTTTTGTTATTAGTCATTTTTGTGTTACGTAAAAAAATCTGTTTATCACAGGGTTGCATAGTATTTTCCTATACTTTGCTTCTTACACTTTAGCTTTTATTTGTGTGTAATATCAGGTAGAAAGTTGAGGGTTTTTTGTTTTGTTTTGTTTTCTTTTCTTTTTTCCTCCTCATACAGATATTCAGTTTTTCCAGCATCTTGTGTTGAAACTTTTTTTTATCCCCTCCAGGTACTTGCCTTGATACCTTGTCAAAAATTAACAAAGTTTGGACAAATAAAGATGTGGATTACTTTGTAAATCTTTTGTTGAGATTAATTGTATCCATGCGATTTATTGGTGTTAAATATAATTTCCTTATAACACTTACAAAATTTTTAGTAATGTTCTCACTTCATTTCTAATCTTGGAACTTTTAATTTTCTCTCTTCTATTCTGTATCAAGTCTTCCTGGTTTTATCACTTTTCTTAACATATATAAAAATTATTTGGCTTTTGTTGATTTTTCTTATTATCTTTCCATTTTTTGTTACACTGATTTTTTTCTCTTAATTTTATTATTTAATTTCTACTTAGTTTATTTGTGCAGAATTTTCTAGTTTTTCAGGTTGGAAGCTTAGATCATTAATTGTAGAACCTCCTTCTGTTCTAATGAAAGCATTTTAAAATATAAATTTCTAATAACTGCTTTAGCTGCATCCCTCAAATGATAGTATGTTGTTTTATTATTATTCATATTGAACTAAGGTTTTAAATTTTCATTGTAATGTCTTCTCTGACCCATAGTTTTTACTACTATATTTTCTAATGTTTATTTATTTTTGAGAGAGACGCAGACAGAGCATGAGCAGGGAAGGGGCAGAGAGATGGAGACACAAAGTCCGAAGCAGGCTCCAGGGCCCAACACGGCACACAGAGCCCAACACGGGGCCCGAACCCATGAACCACGAGATTGTGACCTGAGCCAAAGTCAGATAACCTACTGAGCCACTCAGGCACCCTATATTTTCGAATATATATTAGCATAAACCATTCTGAATATGATTTCATTATTCTCAAATTTGTTGAGATTTCTTTCATGGCTCAGTATATGGTCTATATCAGTTACTCTTTTTTTCTACACTTAAAGAGGTTGTGTATTTGCATTGTTAGTTTTGCCTAAGTGTCACTTGGGTAAACTTTTTTTTAATATTGCTGTTCAAATATTCTATAACTTTATTGAGTATTTTTATTATCAATTACTGACCCTAGGTACTAAGTATCAAAAACCAAAATTGTAATAGGAATATGCCTCCTATACCTTTAGTTGTGTCAATATTTTCTGTTATAAAATAATCTCCCTTATTTTGATTTATTTATATATATATATGTATGTATGTATATATATGTGTATATATGTATACATACATACGTACATACATACACACACAGAGTTTATTTTTGTTTTATTTCTCTGAATATGACTCAAATACAATGCTGATTAGAAATTCTGTCAGAATTTCTTGGCCTCCTTCAGTCTTAAATGGAAAACATTCATTCTTTTACCAAGTGTATTAACCCTGAACATTTTTGACCAACTTTGTGGAGTTTTACCCTATTTATCCATGTGCTTGTACTTAGCAAAGTCTCAAGGGGACCTCCTGGTAATTTTTGAAAGTCTTTCTCTGAGTAGTTCATCCTTTTTGTATTTCCTCTCCACAACTTCGAACTGCCTTCTCCTCCCTGAACTCCAGTCTCCGTCTCCTCAACTCAGCAGAATCACTAGATTCAGCATGAGTCCTTCCTCCTTTTGAACGTGTTGTGGATTCCCCCATGGTTTGGAAATTTCCTCCACAAAGAAAACTGAGGTGACTGTTGAGCTCACCTCATTTGTTTTCCTCCACCCATGATCTCAGTGCTATGTTGCCTGTTGTCCAACACCTAAAAATATATATTCCATACATTTGGTCCAGTTCTCCACTTGTGACAGTCAAGGCTGTTACTTTTTACTACCTCATGTCTAGAAATCTTTTCACTCTTTTTTAATTGCTATATCAAATTACTTCTACACTGAATATTTGTTGCATTTACTTTGTGTGTCTAACACTGATAGATATATGTTGCAGGCTTTATAAAGAATGTGTTTCTCAGTATCTCCTTCTATTTTAGGCAGTTAAACATGTATACACACACACACACACACACACACACGCACACACACACACATATACACACACACATCTATGTAAATATATATGTTGATAATATAAGTTATATTTGATAATATAGTTGAATTGTTATGGATAACTGTGTGACTCTTCTGTATGAAAGCTCTACATATTGTGAATAGACTTCTTTTTATTGCTCTTTGAAGGAACTTGCTTTAATTTTACTTAGTCTAAAAAAGAATATCTGTACTGTATTCTTACAATCTTCTTCAATACTGCCCAATGAATGTTATTCATTTAATTTTTTATCATTCATTCTGTCATCTCTTTAAAAATATTTCTTCTTAGTCTTAATTTTTCCTCCAATTTCAGATTTGGTATTTTTATAATTTAGATTTTACAAAGATTTTATAAAGTAGATTTTAGTTAATTTGCATTTATTTTGATAATTAGTCTATTTGATCTTATTTGTGATTATGTTCCTAAATATTTTGTTTGTTTATGATCTATTACTCTTTTTTGTAGTATTTGGTCAGTTTTTACATTCTCTCCATATGTTTTTGTATTTTTAAAATTAAATTATTAGCCATTAAAAATGATAAAGTAGATACTATTTACATATTAATTTACTGGAGCTTTATGAATTTAAATTACACAAAAGCTTGGAAATGACATGAGGTTCATTAAACCCCAAAGCCCATTCTCTTAAGCAGAATATTAAACTTTCTTGTCAGTTGTCTCCTTTCTCATTACTATTTATCATCTGTGCATACATCCCATTTTCTTCCCATATCAGATTACCATGCCTTAATCCATTCTGTCCATGAGGGTTTTTTTTCTCTGTTTAATATCTTAACAAAGCATACTATGTGCTGTTATGAAAATGTAAAGATCTTCAAAATTTTCTTTGATAATTTTAATAAATAAGAGATATGCTTTTATTTTGAGATTTCAGAATGGATATGTTTCTCCTTAACAGAGAGTTTAAAGGAAACATTAAAGATGTATAAGTCATGATCAGTTCTCTAGGGATTTATCTATAATCTAGTAATTTGTTTCTTAGTGTCTTCTTACCTTCTTATACCCAATACTAAAAACAGAGCATGCCACAATCATGATTAGTACTCAATATTTTTTGAATAAGTATGTGAAATTAGAAAAAATGCATATTTGTGTATCTATCAATATATAGAATGTATGAACAACTATTTTTTTTCTTTTTAATCTCACATTGTCTGTTTTATTCTGGTTTAAACTTTCTCTTAGAGTCATAGCAGGTCCGATTGTTGATATCAAATGTCCATTCAATTAGAGTATCTGATGGTTTGAGGGACTTACACACATGGCCTAGTGTTTTAACCCTTTGTATAGCAAGCAAAAACTACAAACCTAATTATGCTGGCTCCCAGAACTCTTCCTTTCCTCTTCATTGGCACTGAAGTGAACATGTTTTATATCTGCCCCTCTTGTCCTTAATCTCACAGTCATCCACAAATCAGTAACGGACATGCTCATTACAGGGGGTTTGAGTTAGCCTCATTGTGCTATGTCCTTCCCAGAGAATCTGTGACACAGGCCTGCCGAATCACATTGTCTTCAGTGAATAGCTTCAATGAGGAGAGCATTAGCCATGTTGGGCGAGAAGCCTCCACAGGTTTGTGCTCCACTTACTTGAAAAATATTTTGCTTCTCAAGTGTTTCTAATATGATAGCATGAATTTGAAACTACCAATGATATTCTTTGTAACCACTTAAACAAAGCCTGCATGGGAATGAAACTAACGTGTTGGAATAGAGTTCTGAGAGAGGGAAGTGGGCCAGAGACAGAGACAGAAAGAGAGACCCTAAGCAACAAACATCCCTGAATCTTGAACCATCTCTGGATAGTTTAATTATATAAGGTACACTTTTTTTTTTTTTTTTTTGGTAAGTGACCAGGTTGTAAATATTTTAAGTGTTGAGGGCCAGATAGTCTCTGTCTCAGTTATTCAGTTCAGCTGTTGTAGTGTGAAAACACTAACAGTCAGTACATAAAGGGATGATTGTGACTGTTCCAGTAAAACTTTATTTACAAAAATAGACAGTGGCCATAGGCCATAGTTTGCTGACCCTTGATATAAAATAATAAATTCTGTCTCTTGTCTTTCTTTAGTGGAAGTTGGATATATGCCACATTCTGTCATAAGATGTTTGACTTTGACAAAAACTTTCGGCGTCTTATTTGTGGAGAGTATATCTTCCATGGCTTCTTTCCCACTCATCTTGCCTTTTCTATCCTACCTCCTACTTTTTTTTTTTTTTAATAAGCACAGTATTAAAATGGGCACCATAGCCTGGATGGCTTAGTCAGTCAATCATCTGACTCTTGGATTCGGCTCAGGTCACAGTCTGACTGTTGGTGGGATTGAGCCCCATATGGGTCTCCATGCTAACAGCACACAGTCTGCTTGGCATTCTTTCTCTCTGCCCCTCCACCCCCTGCGTTCTCTCTAAATAAATAAATAAATGAATGAATGAATAAATAAATAAATAAATAAATAAATAAATTTTTAGAAAAACTATTAAAAAATAAAATGGGCAAAAGAAAAAAGCGATATTATGGCATGGGGAGTGGACATTTAAATCTGCCCATTGAAAAAAGCAATCCGCTTGCAGTGAATAGAAGCTGCTTTGTTCCCTTACTGTTATGTTTACTGGATTTGGGGGAGAAATTCTTTCTTCCCATTTTATTTCCAAGGGAACAGACTGCTCCACTTAAGGAAGTGAACAACAGGAGAGCCACCTATTATTTTCTCAACCCAGCTCAATTGTCTTTATACTTAATGCCAAATCTTTTCTGATAATAGCAAAAGATTTTCTGTCAGTTGAATTTTGGGGGGTGGTGAGTTTTTAATGCTTTTCTGTCTTCTTTCTTCAAAAGTGTTTCAGGAGAAAATGTAAAGTATCTGTATTTAGAGCTGCTGGCCCAGTACTGTTTTGGACCAGGACATTGTTCAATGTAATGAAATAAACACACTATGCAGTTTTGGGGCATTATTTTTAGTCTGAAGTTATGGAAAATAAAAGAGAGAGGAAAGGGCAAGTCTGGCAGTAATTAAACTTTCCCAGAAGCCTATGGGTTCTCCAAACTCTCAGCAAACATATTAGAAAGGACCTGATTCAGAAACAGGTGCCAGGCCCAGTAATTCACGAGCATATGCATTATCTCAACCTGGGGAATAGAAATAAAAGAAGAAGCATTAATCAGAACTCTAATCAGTGAGTGATACAATAAGGTTGATCTCACCTTATTTAGTTAGAAAAGCTCATATTGAGGCAATATCCAGATAGTCACCATTTTCATACTGATTATATCAGGAAAAATGAGGGTAATGATTCAGATTTGGCAGCTGTGGTGTTCTCTTGTAAGAGAAACTAATAAAGGGACACTAAATCTTGATATACTTATCACATTTGGGCTGTCAGGAGTATATAATCTTCTCTGAAGTTTCTTGGATTTGTTCAGTGCAGCATATTTCATCAGGAAGAAACGTTCACCTCACCCCGCCTTTTAGAGGATTGCCTAGAGGAACAAACCTACATCTTTCAAGAAACGCAACAAGTCATTGCTTTGTAAACAATATATTTATTAAACATTTTTTAAAACAAACACTTAGACACATACGTGTACACATACACATCATCTACTCACTGATAGATGCCAGCTTACGCTACTTGGGGACAAAACAGCTTCACATTTGTGGCAATGTTTGCAGTACATATATTTCTATGTAAGAAAGTATATGTTTTGAACCCATTATCCATTATCACTTTTATTCTGAGATTACATTGAGAAAGACAGGTGAACAGCCAGCAAAGAAAACTTCATCTAAAATGCAGTACAGACAGAGATAAACGTGTGTGTGAGTGTGTGTGTGTGCCCACATGTGTTCGGAAAATCCATATATAAAGCTGAAGTTACTGCAAAGAAATACGTTCAGTTTTACAGTTTTCTCTGAGTTGGCTTGGTTTACCAAGGACTGGGCATGCAGACCATTATGAGGAGTACAGAAAGTATTTATTGTCACTGTCGATGCACTTGCAGAGTAATTGATGGGGCTACTAACGGTCCATCTTCCTAACAACACAAACAGAACGTGGTAACTGATTGTACTTTTTATGGCATTGTCACTTCATCCGTTTCAGAACATCTTCTGCATGTGGAGCCTCTCATTACGTAAGAGCTGTTACATCACTAAGTGTTCTCTTTGAGTGAAACGTTTCACTACAAGTCCTGGACAGTTTGTAATGCAGTCCCTGTAAGGTGTCCAGTGGTCCTGATTCTCTACCCCATCAAACTTCCTTTGTGGGATTCCTTGTTTTCTAGTATTTGAATTGATAAATAATCTCATTCATCTTTTCCTTAAAAATTATTTTGTTTATGGGGAGCCTGGGTGGCTCAGTCGGTTAAGCATCCGACTTCAGCTCAGGTCATGATCTCACGGTCCATGGGTTCGAGCCCCGCATCGGGCTCTGGGCTGACAGCTCAGAGCCTGGAGCCTGCTTCGGATTCTGTGTCTCCCTCTCTCTCTGACCCTCCCCTGTTCATGCTCTGTCTCTCTCTGTCTCAAAAATAAATAGAAAAAAATTAAAAAAAAGAATTAATAAAAACATTATTTTGTTTTCATTAAAACTTATCCTTTCTTTGAGTTTTTCTCAATCCATATATTATTCTGTGAATGCCCTGCTTTTGAGGGCTCTTTTAAATATCATATGGTTTCACTCATATGTGGACTTTATTTATTTTCTAATGTTTTATTTATTTTTGAGAGAGAAAGCATGAGCGGGAGAGGGATGGAGAGAGGGAGAGGACAGAGTATCTGAAGTGGGCTTGGAGCCCATTGTGGGGCTTGAACTCAAGAACTGTGAGATCATGACCTGAGCCAAAGTTGGACACTTGATTGACTGAGCCACCAGGCACCCTTCATATGTGGAATTTAAGAAACACAACAGATGAACATAGGGGAGGGAAGGAAAAATAAGATAAAAACAGAGTGGGTGGCAAACCATAAGAGACTCTTAAATACAGAGAACAAACTGAAGGTTGCTGGAGGGGAGTTGGGTGGGGGGATGAGTTAAATGGGTGATGGGCATTAAGGAGGGCATTTGTTGGGATGAGCACTGGGTGTTGCATATAAGTGATGAATCACTGAGTTCTACTCCTGAAACCAATACTACACTATATGTTAACTGGAATGTAAATAAATTAATCAAAATAAATAAATATCTCAGATTTTTTTCTATATCTGTGTTGTGTGACTATTTTCATGAACATATATATATTTTATATACACTGAAAATAAATTCTTAAAGATATAGACTTCGAACGTTTGAAGGAATCTACCAAGTATTAGTACGAACTTCTGAACAGAGAATGTGTAGAGTGTGGGAAAAAGTACTAAATCAATAAACTTAGCTTTGAGATTTCCATTTCCCCACCAATAGCTTGGACACAAGAACTAAACGCATGAATATAGATTTTCTACATTTGAAAATGGAGGGCAATATCTGTGATATGTATTGCACTAGATTATGGTAAACATAAATGAGATGATGAGATGAAAATTCTTCACAATGTGTAATGGGTTACAAGAATTTGCATCAGAATAATGAATTTTGCTTACTTAGCTCACTTCATTCACCATCTTCCTATTTCACAAAAGTCCCAAGAACACTTTTAGAGTCCTGAAAAAGTGTTGTTTCTTTGTTCATTTGTTTTGTTTTGTTTTAGAGAGAGCCTGATACCAGGCTCAAACTCAAGAACTGTGAGATCTGAGCTGAAACCAAGCGTCAGATGCTTAACCAACTGAGCCACCCAGTTGCCCTTGTCATTATATATATATCATATATATATATATATATGATATATATATTATACATTACATATGTTATATATAATATATAATAATAATATGTAAATATATATATGACATATATATATATATATATATATATATATTAACAAAACACTCTTCTCACAGATATCTGCTCACTTTCTCTAGGTGTCTGCATAAAGTCCCAATTTACCTAAGATTACTTTCTTTTACGTGTCTTCACTATACTCCATTTGCTTGCCATGCTTTATTTTCATTCCTAACATTTTTTTTTTTAAATATGAAATTTACTGTCAAATTGGTTTCCATACAACACCCAGTGCTCATCCCAAAAGGTGTCCTCCTCAATACCCATCACCCACCCTGCCCTCCCTCCCACCCCCCATCAACCCTCAGTTTGTTCTCAGTTTTTAACAGTCTCTTATGCTTTGGCTCTCTCCCACTCTAACCTCTTTTTTTTTTTTTTCCTTCCCCTCCCCCATGGGTTTCTGTTATGTTTCTCAGGATCCACATAAGAGTGAAACCATATGGTATCTGTCTTTCTCTGTATGGCTTATTTCACTTAGCATCACCCTCTCCAGTTCCATCCATGTTGCTACAAAAGGCCATATTTCATTTTTTCTCATTGCCACGTAGTATTCCATTGTGTATATAAACCACAATTTCTTTATCCATTCATCAGTTGATGGACATTTAGGCTCTTTCCATAAATTGGCTATTGTTGAGAGTGCCGCTATAAACATTGGGGTACAGGTGCCCCTATGCATCAGTACTCCTGTATCCCTTGGATAAATTCCTAGCAGTGCTATTGCTGGGTCATAGGGTAGGTCTATTTTTAATTTTCTGAGGAACCTCCACACTGCTTTCCAGAGCGGCTGCACCAATTTGCATTCCCACCAACAGTGCAAGAGGGTTCCTGTTTCTCCACATCCTCTCCAGCATCTATAGTCTCCTGATTTCTTCATTTTGGCCACTCTGACTGGCGTGAGGTGATATCTGAGTGTGGTTTTGATTTGTATTTCCCTGATAAGGAGCGACGTTGAACATCTTTTCATGTGCCTGTTGGCCATCCGGATGTCTTCTTTAGAGAAGTGTCTATTCATGTTTTCTGCCCATTTCTTCACTGGGTTATTTGTTTTTCGGGTGTGGAGTTTGATGAGCTCTTTATAGATTTTGGATACTAGCCCTTTGTCCGATGTGTCATTTGCAAATATCTTTTCCCATTCCGTTGGTTGCCTTTTAGTTTTGTTGGTTGTTTCCTTTGCTGTGCAGAAGCTTTTTATCTTCATAAGGTCCCAGTAATTCACTTTTGCTTTTAATTCCCTTGCCTTTGGGGATGTGCCGAGTAAGAGATTGCTACGGCTGAGGTCAGAGAGGTCTTTTCCTGCTTTCTCCTCTAAGGTTTTGATGGTTTCCTGTCTCACATTCAGGTCCTTTATCCATTTTGAGTTTATTTTTGTGAATGGTGTGAGAAAGTGGTCTAGTGTCAACCTTCTGCATGTTGCTGTCCAGTTCTCCCAGCACCATTTGTTAAAGAGACTGTCTTTTTTCCATTGGATGTTCTTTCCTGCTTTGTCAAAGATGAGTTGGCCATACGTTTGTGGGTCTAGTTCTGGGGTTTCTATTCTATTCCATTGGTCTATGTGTCTGTTTTTATGCCAATACCATGCTGTCTTGATGATGACAGCTTTGTAGTAGAGGCTAAAGTCTGGGATTGTGATGCCTCCTGCTTTGGTCTTCTTCTTCAAAATGACTTTGGCTATTCGGGGCCTTTTGTGGTTCCATATGAATTTTAGGATTGCTTGTTCTAGTTTCGAGAAGAATGCTGGTGCAATTTTGATTGGGATTGCATTGAATGTGTAGATAGCTTTGGGTAGTATTGACATTTTGACAATATTTATTCTTCCAATCCATGAGCAGGGAATGTCTTTCCATTTCTTTATATCTTCTTCAATTACCTGCATAAGCTTTCTATAGTTTTCAGCATACAGATCTTTTACATCTTTGGTTAGATTTATTCCTAGGTATTTTATGCTTCTTGGTGCAATTGTAAATGGGATCAGTTTCTTCATTTGTCTTTCTGTTGCTTCATTGTTAGTGTATAAGAATGCAACTGATTTCTGCACATTGATTTTGTATCCTGCAACTTTGCTGAATTCATGTATCAGTTCTAGCAGACTTTTGGTGGAGTCTATCGGATTTTCCATGTATAATATCATGTCATCTGCAAAAAGCGAAAGCTTGACTTCGTCTTTGCCAATTTTGATGCCTTTGATTTCCTTTTGTTGTCTGATTGCTGATGCTAGAACTTCCAGCACTATATTAAACAACAGCGGTGACAGTGGGCATCCCTGTCGTGTTCCTGATCTCAGGGAAAAAGCTCTCAGTTTTTCCCCGTTGAGGATGATGTTAGCTGTGGGCTTTTCATAAATGGCCTTTATGATCTTTAAGTATGTTCCTTCTATCCCGACTTTCTCAAGGGTTTTTATTAAGAAAGGGTGCTGGATTTTGTCAAAGGCCTTTTCTGCATCGATTGACAGGATCATATGGTTCTTCTCTTTTTTTTTGTTAATGTGATGTATCACGTTGATCGATTTGCGAATGTTGAACCAGCCCTGCATCCCAGGAATGAATCCCACTTGATCATGGTGAATAATTCTTTTTATATGCTGTTGAATTCGATTTGCTAGTATCTTATTAAGAATTTTTGCATCCATATTCATCAGGGATATTGGCCTGTAGTTCTCTTTTTTTACTGGGTCTCTGTCTGGTTTAGGAATCAAAGTAATACTGGCTTCATAGAATGAGTCTGGAAGTTTTCCTTCCCTTTCTATTTCTTGGAATAGCTTGAGAAGGATAGGTATTATCTCTGCTTTAAATGTCTGGTAGAACTCCCCTGGGAAGCCATCTGGTCCTGGACTCTTATTTGTTGGGAGATTTTTGATAACCGATTCAATTTCTTCGCTGGTTATGGGTCTGTTCAAGCTTTCTATTTCCTCCTGATTGAGTTTTGGAAGAGTGTGGGTGTTTAGAAATTTGTCCATTTCTTCCAGGTTGTCCAATTTGCTGGCATATAATTTTTCATAGTATTCGCTGATAATTGTTTGTATCTCTGAGGGATTGGTTGTAATCATTCCATTTTCATTCATGATTTTATCTATTTGGGTCATCTCCCTTTTCTTTTTGAGAAGCCTGGCTAGAGGTTTGTCAATTTTGTTTATTTTTTCAAAAAACCAACTCTTGGTTTCGTTGATCTGCTCTACAGTTTTTTTAGATTCTATATTGTTTATTTCTGCTCTGATCTTTATTATTTCTCTTCTTCTGCTGGGTTTAGGCTGCCTTTGCTGTTCTGCTTCTATTTCCTTTAGGTGTGCTGTTAGATTTTGTATTTGGGATTTTTCTTGTTTCTTGAGATAGGCCTGGATTGCAATGTATTTTCCTCTCAGGACTGCCTTCGCTGCATCCCAAAGCGTTTGGATTGTTGTATTTTCATTTTCGTTTGTTTCCATGTATATTTTAATTTCTTCTCTAATTGCCTGGTTGACCCACTCATTCTTTAGTAGGGTGTTCTTTAACCTCCATGCTTTTGGAGGTTTTCCAGACTTTTTCCTGTGGTTGATTTCAAGCTTCATAGCATTGTGGTCTGAAAGTATGCATGGTATAATTTCAATTCTTGTAAACTTATGAAGGGCTGCTTTGTGACCCAGTATATGATCTATCTTGGAGAATGTTCCATGTGCACTCGAGAAGAAAGTATATTCTGTTGCTTTGGGATGCAGAGTTCTAAATATATCTGTCAAGTCCATCTGATCCAATGTATCATTCAGGGCCCTTGTTTCTTTATTGACTGTGTGTCTAGATGATCTATCCATTTCTGTAAGTGGGGTGTTAAAGTCCCCTGCAATGACCACATTCTTATCAATAAGGTTGCTTATGTTTATGAGTAATTGTTTTATATATCTGGGGGCTCGGGTATTTGGCGCATAGACATTTATAATAGTTAGCTCTTCCTGGTGGATAGACCCTGTGATTATTATATAATGCCCTTCTTCATCTCTTGTTACAGCCTTTAATTTAAAGTCTAGTTTGTCTGATATAAGTATGGCTACTCCAGCTTTCTTTTGGCTTCCAGGAGCATGATAAATAGTTCTCCATCCCCTCACTCTCAATCTAAAGGTGTCCTCAGATCTAAAATGAGTCTCTTGTAGACAGCAAATAGATGGGTCTTGTTTTTTTATCCATTCTGATACCCTATGTCTTTTAGTTGGCGCATTTAATCCATTTACATTCAGTGTTATTATAGAAAGATATGGGTTTAGAGTCATTGTGATGTCTGTATGTTTTATGCTTGTAGTGATGTCTCTGGTACTTTGTCTCACAGGATCCCCCTTAGGATCTCTTGTAGGGCTGGTTTCGTGGTGACAAATTCCTTCAGTTTTTGTTTGTTTGGGAAGACCTTTATCTCTCCTTCTATTCTAAATGACAGACTTGCTGGATAAAGGATTCTCGGCTGCATATTTTTTCTGTTTAGCACACTGTAGATATCGTGCCAAGCCTTTCTGGCCTGCCAAGTTTCAAAGGAGAGATCAGTCACGAGTCTTATAGGTCTCCCTTTATAAGTGAGGGCACGTTTATCCCTTGCTGCTTTCAGAATTTTCTCTTTATCCTTGTATTTTGCCAGTTTCACTATGATATGTCGTGCAGAAGATCGATTCAAGTTACGTCTGAAGGGAGTTCTCTGTGCCTCTTGGATTTCAATGCCTTTTTCCTTCCCCAGTTCAGGGAAGTTCTCAGCTATAATTTGTTCAAGTACCCCTTCAGCACCTTTCCCTCTCTCTTCCTCCTCTGGGATACCAATTATGCGTATATTATTTTTTTTTAGTGTATCACTTAGTTCTCTAATTTTCCCCTCATACTCCTGGATTTTTTTATCTCTCTTTCTTTCAGCTTCCTCTTTCTCCATAACTTTATCTTCTAGTTCACCTATTCTCTCCTCTGCCTCTTCAAGCCGAGCCATCGTGGATTCCATTTTGTTTTGCATTTCGTTTAAAGCGTTTTTCAACTCCTCGTGACTGTTCCTTAGTCCCTCGATCTTTGTGGCAAGAGATTCTCTGCTGTCCTGTATACTGTTTTCAAGCCCAGCGATTAATTTTATGACTATTATTCTAAATTCACTTTCTGTTATATTATTTAAATCCTTTTTGATCAGTTCATTAGCTGTTGTTATTTCCTGGAGATTCTTCTGAGGGGAATTCTTCTGTTTGGTCATTTTGGAGAGTCCCTTGCGTGGTGAGGACCTGCAGTGCACTTCCCCTGTGCTGTGGTGTATAACTGGAGTTAGTGGGCGGGGCCGCAGTCCGACCCGATGTCTGCCCCCAGCCCACTGCTGGGGCCACAGTCAGACTGGTGTGTGCCTTCTCTTCCCCTCTCCTAGGGGCGGGATTCACTGTGGGGTGGCGTGTCCCGTCTGGGCTACTTGCACACTGCCAGGCTTATGTTGCTGGGGATCTGGCGTATTAGCTGGGGTGGGTAGGCAAGGTGCACGGGGGGTGGAGGGGCAGGCTTAGCTCGCTTCTCCTTAGGTGATCGACTTCAGGAGGAGCCCTGTGGCAGCGGGAGGGAGTCAGATCCGCTGCCGGAGGTTTGGCTCCGCAGAAGCACAGAGTTGGGTGTTTGCGCGGAGCGAGCAAGTTCCCTGGCAGGAACTGGTTCCCTTTGGGATTTTGGCTGGGGGATGGGCGGGGGAGATGGCGCTGGCGAGCGCCTTTGTTCCCCGCCAAGCTGAGCTCTGCCGTCCGGGGGCTCAGCAGCTCTCCCTCCCTTTGTCCTCCAGCCTTCCCGCTTTCCGAGCAGAGCTGTTAACTTATGACCTCCCAGACGCTAAGTCGCGCTTGCTGTCGGAACACAGTCTGTCCGGCCCCTCCGCTTTTGCCAGCCAGACTCGGGGGCTCTGCTTGGCCGGCGAGCCGCCCCTCCGCCCCGGCTCCCTCCCGCCAGTCCGTGGAGCGCGCACCGCCTCGCCGCCCTTCCTACCCTCTTCCGTGGGCCTCTAGTCTGCGCTTGACTCCGGAGACTCCCTTCTGCTAATCCTCTGGCGGTTTTCTGGGTTCTTTAGGCAGGTGTAGGTGGAATCTAAGTGATCGGCAGGACGCGCTGTGAGCCCCGCGTCCTCCTACGCCGCCATCTTCCGGACGAGATGAAATAATTCTCATTCCTAACATTTATCATCACCTGATATATTATATATTTGTGTTTCTACATTTATTTTGTCGGCTCAAACTCGAGTTCCTTTTGTTTATTTCCGTAACTCCTAGTTTTACAATAATCAATTTCATAAATAGGCATTTAATCAATATGTCTGTTAGAAAATTAGAGATGCTATGATTACTCTGTACATTGCTGAATTGAATGGTGTAAGGAGGTAGACAAGTAAAGATTTTACCTGAAATTAGATATTTAAGTAATATCCAAAGGCACAATGAAGCATGGGACCATTGCATCTCTATCAGTTGTTCTTATTGTTAGTGTTGTATGTATGGTTGGTCTAATTTTTATTTAATTATTCCCAAAAATATTTTTGAAATGAGAATAAGGACCAATGATGTCCCCTTTTTCTAAGAAAATGAGAATGAGGATGACATGGCATCCAGGACAGTCAGAATGGCAGATGCTGTGTGTATATTTGTGCACATGAATGTTTTTATGTGTGTTTGAAGTAGACCCTATGAATATTATAATAAAGAATAGTTTTCTAGAGTTTAACTTGGAAATAAAAGCTTAAAATAAAATAATACTATTGATCTTCTTGGGAGATAAGTTCATCTTGTAGTGTTGTGTTTACTAGTCTAAGTGGAAAAGTGTCTATATGCAGACACAGGTTCATGGCTTTTTGATGTCTTAACACAAAATCGGTGTCATTCAGTCTCTTTTGTTTCAATAAAAGTATTTAGAAATGTGCTTAGTAGAGTTTGGAATGTATCACGGAAGACAGGCTCATTTTACCTCTGATACTGTCATCAGCTATAAGTATTAATAAAACAATAAAGCTATAAGTACTATATTTATATGATATTTTAATATTTATGATATTTAGATGTTTAGCATCTACAACCACAGAGTTTATCTCTAAAAATGCAGATTCTATTATCAGAGTAAGGACACAATCAGGAATTAAATATTTAAAGAATGTTAGAATGCTATGTAATGCTAAAAACAACTAATATTTATACTGATCCACTTTTAAGTCATTTGAATTTTCTTATTTCATTCTTCCTCACAACATCCCCAGGAGACAGTACTCTTTTTATCTGTGATGAGCAGTATACTTCCCATTTAACAGCTAGAGAAACCAGAGGCACACAGAAGGGGAAAAAATTATGCTGAGAATACACAGAAACTGAGCCAAAGAGTAATGTGAAAGTTTTACTATATTTCATAGGCAAGGGTGTTGTGTATGCTTACAACTCATTCAGTTTTTTCCTACATTCTAAGCTGGCCTGCTACATTTTAAGGGATAGATTTGAGGAGGCTGTTGTTTTTAATACAATTTTGTTTTGTTTGATACTTATGTGTTTAATCATTATTGCTGCTGGCTATTGTTCCTTTTCATGTATTTTAATACTTTAATCAATGGGAATTTTATTGGTACTTGTACCCTGAGGCTATTGAAAGTGGAGGGTGCAATTTTATAAATATACAATTGAAATAAGGAAAACTAAAACAGATGGGCAGGGAGACCATGTCGGTAATAATGCGATAAAGTTCTTCAGGAGCTATATAAAGAGGCAGGGTTCTTCTCACATGAATGTTTGCACTAGGACTCCCTGAGTTAAAAAAGTTGGCTCAGCTTTTGTTCATCGTATTTTCTCACCCAAAATTTCTTTATTTTTTCTCCTCTTCAAAAATAATTTGAAGTCTAAAATTACATGTAGGGCGTTAATATGAATAATAGTAGTAACCTCATGAATATCTTGATTATATATTGCAAATATAAGCTTCAAACTTTAGTTTTTGATTACATTAAATGTAGTACCTACCTTTATGCTGGTTTACAGTTTCCTCTATTTGTTTCACATTTACTTATAAATTTTATTCTTTATATATACTTGTCTCCTCTTACCCAAGTAGATTTCAGAATCCTGAGGGAAGGTGTCATAGCAGATGCTTCTTTGATACATTTTGCAAGAAGTGATACAGCTCAATTCCTGTAATTTCTTGATAAGCACTTCTTGGATTAACTGGAAACCAGTGAATAAACCTATTTAAAAAAAAACTGAAGTTATTCACTCACCATTAAATTTATTTTTTCTTATTCTTCAGTAATGTTCAATTAGCATAGAAAGTGGTCAGCCTATCCTCATAGAAAGTGGTTACATTTTGCTCAAGTTTTATTTCTTATATTCTTGTTCCAATAAAGATAATCCCAAAGTGATAATTTATCACTATGCACTCTGTTACCACCAGGCAGAGGGTTGAGGAAATCCTGAAGAAACTGATCCTCATATTTAACTATATGAAATGCCAAACTGTGTTCTGGAAAATACTATAATCTTACCTATATCCCTATAAAAATGTTGGAACAACCATTAATTTTCTAAAGTTTAGTTTATTCTTTCCCCCTCCCCCAAGTTCTGGGAGGGGGGAAAAAAGAGAGGTAATGGTCTCTTAGAACTCTTTAACAATAAGAATTATTGTATTTCTTCATAATGATGAAATTGATGGAAGTAGGCAGGGAAAATGTTTGGTGGAGCTGACCTTCAGATGAAGATGTTTCCACCCTTTCCCGATAGTTCTGAAAGTTGCATTTCTCTTAATGACTCCACTTAGAGCAGCAGGAAGCAAAGTGATCATCACCAGCAGGTACTTAGACAAGAGTGAGAGGTTGGATGTGGACTGCTCTATTAAAGCATCCCTGTCTAAACAGGGCTTCCTGGAGCTTAAGTGCCCATTGCTGCAGAAGCCAGGATACCATCTGTGAGTGCACAGCAAAGCTCACAGCCTTGTCTAATGAGAGGAACTGCATCAAGGAGACATTCTTAAATAGATGAAAGATCCATGGCATCTAATGGACAATTAGTTAACTTCATTCTTCAGAGTTTTTAAGCATCTGATAAATGATGAAATGAAGCAAAATGCTTCAAAGTGAAACATGGAAGGGAGTTAAAAGCAGCCTAGAAAGAAATGACTTTCCCATTTTATGTATCTGTATATTTAATATAATTCTGTGTTTGAACATAAAACACCTAGTGATCAGATTTCATTTGCTACTCTGGTTTCTTTGTTTAAAATTGTGATGACTATATGACTAATATCATTATATGCAGTTAGAATATATGCTAGGCCAGTATTTTGAAACGTACATGGAGATTAGTGACTGCATTACAAACATTGTTCACTTTAATAAAATAATAATAATACTCAATCTGGACTGGATCCTAAGGTCACCTGTTCAGTTTTGTTATTTAACAGATGGTGAAACTGAGGCTCAAAGAGGCTAAATGTTTTTTCTAGAAATTAGTTATATAAACTGCAAGTTTGAAGATTTTTTTGAGCTCAGTATTTTGTCTTTCTGTCACACTATTCAATTTAAGCGTATGGGGAAGACATTCTGAGCAATGGTATCATAAAGTTAGCCTATGTAAATTAATTTTATATTGTTTTAAGGTAAAATATCATAAATGAGTCTTAATTTCTTGCTTCACAGTGGACTAGGTTGATTCCTATGAAAAAATATATAGCATATACTTTCACTGAAGGAATGTGCATCTAGTTGTGAGAGAAAGATTCAGATACAAAATGATAGAAATGCACTGTGTGAAGAAGTCCCAAAATGTGTGGTATGGGTAATAAGTGTTCTCAATGGCCCAGGAAGGGAGAGTGACCAGGAGCTAGCTCAACTGAAATGGATGATTCAATAGGAAGAAAGGACAGTTCTCCCTACATGGTCCAGTCAACACTTGATGGGACACAAGGAGGCAAGGATACCTTGGGATTGGCTGCAGACTTGGGATTTATGGGTGTATTTAACTGACTGATTTAAATATAGAATGTTTGAAAATTGTCTCCATTTGGGAGACAATCACTAGAGCTGCTTTCCTTATTTAGAGAGTTTGATTTTGCTTTACTGAATAGAACATGAAATACAGTGGACCTCATTAGTTAATACTGATAACAGTAACCATAACAACTCTATTATTCTATGCTTTGAATATGTAATACAGCCCTGTGAGTTGGGAACATTCTTTTTTCTTCACACTATAGATGAGAGAAACAGAGAAAAGCAGATTGATTCCATGAGTGTGTGGCTTAAAACTACAGGCTCTTAACTGTCAGATTTGATTCAGAAAATTCACAAATATTATAAAAAATATACATTATTTAAAAATATTAAAATCTTAAAATAAAAATTTATCTCTTATCGTCATGCAATTTTTTTTTTTTACAATATGAACAGTAGATTCCACAGGAATCAAATTTTCCCCACGATTTCAAGATTTTAATGCTAATATAGAATTTACTCTGTTAATGCCTCCTTTCAGCTCAGCCCCAGAGGGTGGTATTGACGGTGGCTGCTTCTAAATCTGAAGATGTAAATAAGCCCCAGAGAACAGTGTCTGTCATTAAAAAGTTGCCATCTGTCTTTTTTTGATATCTGCTGGGCTGCAGTAAGTCACAGTATTTCCCTATCCTTTCAATGACAGCTCATGGTAAGATAAACTTGCCATGATAAGATAAATGGCAACTTTTTTAATGAAAACCACTATGTGTGAGCTGCTTGGTTAGGTTACAGTTCCTCAAAGTGCATCTCATACCTTATTCCCTAATATCAAAACCAATGACCTATTCTTCAAAGGATTTTCTTTTCACTTCTATAACCAACATGATTTACAAAGTTCTCCTCCCCCCTTTTTTTATATCCTCTCAGAATGAGACCTTGAGTGACCCTGTAACCTTAACTTCATATACCGATTCTTTTTGGAAATGTTTGTTTAGAAGACAAAGACACAGTCTTTCACTATTTTGAAAATCATCTTTGAGTAAGATTAGCAAAGTAAGTGGAATGAACACTTTTCATTTATTTGAATTACTTCCCACCCCATAGAAATAAAGGTACTTTAAATATTGGTTAAGAATTGGATCTCAAAGTGGTTCCAATCCATCATAGCTATCTTATAGCTGGCTGGATCTTGATTTTTCTGAGTCTCCGACCACCCACCTGTCAGATAAATCTAATATTGGTAAACCTGATATTGATGCCAAATCAGTGCAGGGTGCTGACTTCCCAGAGACGCCTTCTTCAGAAGAAGCCCATTTTTATTGCTGGGGGTGGGGGAAGATCCCTGGATTTATTTTTAGTTTAGAAGGTAAAAAATGACTTCATATGATATATTATAGTACCTTACACAATTGTTCATATCATTTAGATAACAGTTAACGATTTGCAAGCTTACTTTAGTAAAACCATAACAAAAGTTATTGCAAATGTATTTGTTTTACTTCTGACCATCAAAAACCACCTCTAAATTCCCAAATATGTTTGTTTACCTCAGACAGAGCAGTCAAAAGATCAAAGCAAAAATATTTCCTCACTGAACTTCACAAGAGCTCAGAGTTATCATTGTGAAAATTTCTAGATTTTTACAGGCAGAGATGGAGAATGAATAGATGAATCAAATAAATTTGAGCTAAACCAAACACATGGAAATAAAGTTATTTTCTTAATAGTTTATTAAATCATTGTATAGGTGTATGGTGCTGTTTGCCACTTTTTTCCCTAAAATTCAGATGTTTTCTTTGAATCAGGAAATTATTATATCTACAGTTTTACTTAATTCAGAGTTTTGATTAAGCCAGGTTTTGTTATATTTGGTTTACCAAGGAAATTCCTTATGCAGTGAGTGACTGAATGATTAATATTTAAATATATAACTATGTAAACACAATACTTCAATATGCAAAAACATACATATTCAAGAATTATTTGCTGAGCATCTGTTGTATATAGGCACTAATCTGGGTTATGGGAATTCAGTGTTGAATAAAAGAAAAGTCTCTGTACTCATGGTGAGCACTGTTATAGTTGGGTTTGTGGGGGTTGACCAATAATATATTCTATGGGTCTAGAGAGCATGAAGTCAGAAAACAATAAAGTAGAATATAATAGTAAGTGGTATGGGATGGTAATAAATGGTTTGCCCCTACAGTCAATGAAGATGCAATGTGTTTTAAAATCTAATGATGGAGAGAGAATTAGGGAGAGTGATTCCAGTCAGAGGGCCCAGGATATGCAGATGATAATATTACGTATGTACAAAGGTAAGAGGGAATGACTTTGAACTAGAACATTGCCAGTAAGGAACATAGTCTGAGGAAAATATGTTGGAGAAGTAGACAAGGATAAAATCATAGATGGCTATGTAGGCCAAGGTGAGAAGTTTAGATTTATTCTAAGCATGAATGGAAGCTATAGAAGGATATTAAGCATGAAAATAGCATGACCTTAAGTAAAAAGAAATCAGTCTGGCTTTTGGGTGGAGAGTAGACCATACAGGTCCAAATGTAGACACAATGAATTAAAGAGAAGGCTATTACAGTAGTCTCTGAGCAATGCTAGTGTTTTATTCAGAGGTGATAGTGGTGAAAATGGAGGAAATTTGTAATGTGATGAAAATTCTGAAGCCAGTATTAACCAGAATTGCTGATGGCTAATATAATGAGGGAAGTGTGTGAGGAAAAAAAAGAATCAAGGATAACATTTAGGTCTTTGGCCTGAGCAATTATTTGAAATGGCAGAGTCTGAAAATAGAAAGTGTATTGGAGAAAATATATTTTTGTTTGTTTATTCTTTACTTTCACATGTAAGTTGAGATTCTTGGATAGCCAAGTAGAAATGATTGGAGTTCAGGAGAGAGTTAAACATCAATAAAGGAAATTTGTATGTCAGAAGCATGTTTGGGTGGCTAAACAATATGGGATTGGGTGAGTATGTAGGAAATGTATGTAAATAAAGGACATGAAAAAAAAAAAAGATAAGAACCCAAAGGACATGTAGAGGTCAGAATGAGAAAATGGAGCAAGTTAAGTTGGTTAAGTCAGAATAGCCAATAAAGTAGGAGGAAAATCAGATGAGTATACTTTCAAAGGGCCTGGAAAAAAAATACTTCAGGCATGAAAGAGTAGTTAAATATGTAAAATGACATTGAAAAGTCAAATCAGGAAAACTGAAAAATGATCTTGGGACTTGGCAAGTAGATCCTTATACAGTATGCACATGTATGCATATACACACATATACACACAAAACAAATTATTCATTATTCTGAATTGTAGTGCTTGCTCCTGACTTTAGTCCTGAAATAATCAAATGCTAGTTCCTTATGTGGTTGATAATTTGAATCACTTGACTTATAGTACTTCCTGCTATATTCAAGACTATGGTTATAATTTTATAGGCTTCACAGATTCTTTCAAAACTTTAAAAGTGGTTTTGAACATATGATAAGGTATGTTTCATGTGTTTAGAACCACTGGTATGACCCTATAAATCTTTCCAAGAAAACAGATTTTAATTGATGGAAGAAGTAAACAAAGTGAAACTTACACTTAGAAATGCTAAATGAAATAGGGAAGGTAACAGTCTTTGCCTTTTCCCCCAAATAGTATAAAACTTCATGTCTTTGTAATAAAAGGGATGAACAGGCAGGCCAAATTTTAGCAATTTTTGTTATTTAAGTTCTTATTCAATAGGATGTCTATCAATTCTTTGTAATCATCCCACATTTTACAGTGATGGGTTCTAAAATTAGAAGGTGAATTTAGAAAACATCATGTTGTATTTCTAAGTTGACCAATATATCTTGATCCATTTTATCAATAGATTTTCTTAGAATTAGATTTTTATTATATAACTTAATTTTGGAGACAAGTTAGAACTACCTGCAAAAAAAGCCAATTTGTAAAGAGATTTTTAATCTAATAATAATTCCAAACACAAAATTTGCAAATGATAAACAATTGTATTAATAGAAGATACAGGCTTTTGAACAGTTGGAATCATTGACTTTCCAGGATTTCTCTCTAGTTCTTTCTCTAACCTTCTTTCCCTTTCTTCCTCTTTCTTTTCTTTTTCCTTTTCCTTTTCTTCTTTTTAAGTTGTTTTTTGGGAGGTGCCACCACCACACTATTCAAGAGAAGCTAGCCCTCTTGTAGAAGTAGCAGTTAATATGGATGATAGAAGATTTGGGTTATAGCTCTGCCTCTGCCTGGAATCAGCAGTGGGTACTTACTGTATCTGTTGAGACCTATTTCCAATATGTCTTTCTCTCTCCTGAGCGACAAAGAGAGAGAGAGAGAGAGAGAGATACAATTGTGTTGGATTAGACCAGTCTTTCTTTTAACTTTTCAGAGGATTATAAGAACGCAGTGAAATCTATGGATGTATTCTACAGGAAAAAAAAATCCACATAGGCACAAATTCACAATCATTTTGCATGCAGTCTCAGATCAGAACTTCTGGACTGGAAGGCAGCCAGCCTTAATGTCTATTACTTCAGATGCAATGGAGAGGACTGCAGGGGTATAGGCAGGGGGAGAGATGTTCATGTCCTCATGCAGTTAATGATAATCTGTTTTCCTAGACTAATAGGTAGAGCAAAAGGATGGCTTCCAAAAAACCATAAGAGTTTCCAGCAATCCGTGTTCATATTCTGGAAGAACAGAGACCCAACTCGCATTGATTTATAGATTTCGTTGCGCCTTTGCTTAGTCAAGTGTAAAGTTTTGTTCTTCTTCCTGCAATAATACAATAGATACCTCTGACTGCATTTGGTAGTCATTCCTGAAGCATGGCAGGGATTAGTTTCAATCAATAGAGTATGTTCCCTCTTGGCCATCATAGACGTCCACGGCATTTGGGCCATTGCCATCTAAAAGTAAGTTCTTAGGAGGTTTTCTTTTCACCTTCCCTTAATTAACCATGATTCATCACCAGAACCAAAATCTGATCATCTTATATGTCATTACCTCAAATATCATCATAAGCATTAAGCTTTACCTTTGCATTTAGAATTCACTAAATGATATAAATTCTTAATTCTTAGAACACAATCATGGCACAATATGATAGCTTACTACCTGATGATTAATTCATGTTTTTAAACTTTTTTTATAACCACCAGAGAGAAGTCAAAGAGAAAATTAGCTGTTTTACCATAAATTATTTAAATTACCCTTAGGCGAAAGCTGATAGAAATCACATATTTTAAAACAACATTTATGACTATTTTACATTGCTGTGTCCCATAGCACGAGTAACAAATATATGATAGGTTTTGACAAATCTTGAATGGAATAGTAACACACTTCTTTTTCATAACAAATAACTGTCATGAATAAGGAAAGCAGTAACCTGCAAGTAAAATCTGAGGTGCTAGTCTTTGGTTAGAGGGCTGGGGACATAATCTTTCAAATTCCAAGTAATTATGTTTCTCAAGGCTTGATAATTAGTGGCTCAATGAATGGATGGGTGGCTCTTTGGGACAGCTGGATACTAGTTTATTAAATGTTCATGAGGTAAAGGTTAGTTTTACCTTGTCAAGGACTACAGGGGAACTTTTAATTCCAAAAATTTTTGCAAATGCATTTTACTTTACAGGAAGACTGGAAAAGAGGCCATGAATGACACAGAAAATTGTTTTCTCCTTAGCAAAGCAGTGGAAATAATGGCCCCTGACAAACACAATACAGATTACAAATATTGAGGGTATTTTCTTCATGAAGGTGGTACTTTTAGGGGAAGATAGATTAATTTTTAGTCCTATCAAAACTGTCATTTACAGAGAAATGTGAAGCCTAGATGCCCAGTCCTCACGGGTGGCAGTTCTTTTCTCTCAGTCACTGAGTTGTGCCCAAGCTTCCTCATTCATGCCACTTTTTTCTGTTACCGAGTAAATGCAGCATCATTTCAGAGAGAGCTGATGTTAATAAAATTAGTTGGTCACACATTGAAGCATTTATTGAGATCCTCTGGTTGTACATTTCCAGATCATACTTGAGAAAGAAAACAACCTGTAGACCAATGAGAAAGTGCATCAAAAGCTGCAAGGGCAGCACATTTTTTTTTCTAATACCATGTCTTCTGGGAAACATTACCCTCCTGTGCTCTTCCAGACCATTGATTCCATTCTGAACCCATAAAAAAGAGATTATAAATCAAGAGAAGGAGGTACTGGTAGAATACTATGAATGGTTTATAAGTTATTTTGTGAACAAAATTGAGACCATTAGAGCCGCTGAACAGCCTTCTACCTCTAATCATTTTTTTCCATTAACTAAATTTTTTGCCCACTCTACGGAGAGTGGCATGATTTTTATAGCAGTATCATATAGAATTCTAAAGCATCAAAAAGGCAGTGCTTACCAGTTGCTACCCACTTCATATATCTTGCAGAGGTATTGATACTTAACATGGTACCCCTTCCTCCTGACATTTTCCCAGGATATGAATCACTGGTTAGAACTTTCTAATACGGTAAGGCGATGCCATGAAAATGCACAAGGTTAAAAGTTAGTAGACATTGATTCCAACCTTAATTCCACTTCAAGCTATTTGCATAACCTTAGGAAAAATTACTTAACAAAATTGAGCCTCGGTTTCCTTCAAAGTACAAAGCTGAAGATGAACCCATGGTTATTTTGCAGGATTTTGCATAGAAAAAATGAGATTTTGTATGCGGAATTCTTTTAAAAGTGAAGAACACTTTTGAATGTAAATGCAATATATAGTACCCATCATCATCTATTATGTTATTATTTCATCATCACCTCTGTAGTGTTTTAGCTTTCTGCTATCTTGTGCTAGTGAATTACATGCATATACTGAGAGTATGATCTTATATCTAGGTGGTTATGTTCTTCTGGGTTGTCATGTCCATCAACTGTTCTTGCAGTCTAGAAGCTACTCATCCTCTTATGGGTAATAGTTCTCCAATTTCTCTCTAGGCCCATGCCTTTCTTTCCATGTGTCCATATCAGTTCATATGTTCCCAAAGGTCTTAACTCTACCTTAAGTGCAGATAACATGGATTAGGTATAAGTGTTGCATTTATTTGGCCTCCAATATTGGTTCAAGGATTGGCCTTCAGTAAAGTTTAGCTTGGAAATGCTGGAACACAGTTTCTTACTCTTTTCCACTTGATATCAACTGGGAAGGATAGAGCCCTGAGACATACTAGCAGCCGTATTATGACTATATTCAATACTTGTCTGAGAATAAAGTCTTCACAGAGGATGCAGACCTAAGATACAGGAGACAAAAGTAGATTTTGATGAGGTTGTTTAAAACCATATGTCAAGCTAAATAGCCTTCCTTTCTCTAAGTCAGTTTTGTTTTCTGTCATTTGCAAACAACATAAGTCAAATATAGAAAGTATATATAATTTTT
Source organism: Panthera uncia (assembly GCF_023721935.1). Taxonomy (NCBI): domain Eukaryota; kingdom Metazoa; phylum Chordata; class Mammalia; order Carnivora; family Felidae; genus Panthera; species Panthera uncia. The sequence goes on along the minus strand of NW_026057586.1, from coordinate 33,831,217 downwards.
TAATTATAGTCTTTTGAAAATCTCATTTTTGAGTGCTTCTGTATGTTTTAGGCATTTATAAACGTAATCTTCTTATACAGCTGAGATAGCTATTATGTTTATTCCCAGATTAAAGACAAGGGAACCCAGATGCAATTGCTCAAGGTCACACAATTAGTAAGGAGAGGAGCCAGTATTCAATTACTATCTGCCAACAGAAACCATGCTTTCTATTATGCAATAATAGGAAGTATTAAAACACTTAAAATGATAATTTTTGTTTTAATTTTTTTTTACAGAAAAATTCTTAGCAACCCATACTCAATGTGTAATAATATTATATGGGTAGTTGCAATTCATGAGCATTTTTGATAGTTTTAACTATGCCACCTTTGCCCTCCATCATGCCTCCTTAAAGAGAATCTGTAGAAATCAGGAAAAGAGACTCAATGAAGAATGGAAATTGACCTTAGAACAGAGATTAGGCTAGTGGAAACTAAAGTGAAATTAAAGATGTCCATGGTGGCAAGAAGAGAAAAAAATTTTCTTGTGATTATATTCAGAGATTCTACAATAACACAGTTTGCTCTGAGTGGAATGTGAAACTGTGGATCTTAAAAAAATTGAGTGTTTGTTGCCATAGTTTCTGCTCAACCACTCTGTGAGTAAATTTCTGCTCAGTCCTGCTGATACACAAGATACTATGGAAGAGAACACAGAAAGGGGAATAGGAAAGCTGCATCCTGCTTGGTCTTCACATTTGTACCTGGCAGAAACTTACAAATCTAGAATAGAATGAATTATAATAAAAAGGTATTATTTTCTATCACTCTGATACTTGAGGACTTCTATGGTATGTGGAACTTTATGTTACTGCATTAGGCCACATTCAGAAAAGTTTAGGGACTTATTTTATGCAGGGCACACAATATGCAATCATGGCTCAGCTCTCCTAATAGTTATAAATGTGCAGCATAGTCCGATAGGGTTCATGTCTTTGTACCCAGGTGGTTACATATCATCACTCAGAGGAATCACTTAAGATAACATTGATATATGAATTATTTTCCCTGACCAAAAAGAAGCTCTTTCCAGTCAATTGACACTCAGTCTTGAGTGTCTGAATGTCTTACAGTTAAATTATTAGAAAATGACATTGAAAGTAGGGAAGATTCTTTTTTTTTTTCCTTTACCCATCTTCTAAGTAACTTTGGTACACAGATGAATATATTGTTAGTTACTCACTAAACTTGAAATAAATACTTAAAAAGAATTTTCATTAAAAATTCAGAATAATTTTCAATATCAGATTCTAATTCCAATAATAATTGTTACTCTATTTTAAATAACAATAGTAATTCTCACCCCCTTTCTGGAGCACAAAACCAATGCTGCCTTCAAGGGGAGAATGAGGCACTAATTCATGTCCCCATTACATCTTGGCTGGATTGCTGCAGTTCATTATAGCCTTTCTTGACTGTTTACTTAGGCAATAAATCTTGTCATTACATATACTACATCTGTCAGGTTCAAGACAACTGCACAAAGGCCCTATTGCTATTATAAACCTTTAATTTAAAAATCTATAATTAAAGAAGGGCAGATATGTTATTTGAGGCTTAAAGCATTGGTGATTTGGAGACACTCCAACATTTAACTGTACTTCCTCGAAGTAATAATTTGAGAGGTGAGGTAAGTGGAGTAACCAGGCAATGGGTCCAAATAGAACAAAATCCCCCGAGAGACATTGCTTCATATTTAGGACCTCATCTCTCTGCTTCCTCCAAACACCCCAGTAGGATTCTTATCTCTAAGATAAGAACCAAGTCTATAAAAATCAAGTAGAAATGGCTTAGGAGATAGGAGGCATCTCAACAGGCATATATTTTAATGACCCTTGAATGCTGACTCTGGTTCCCTCAGAGTTCTTCAAATTAACCTACTCAATTTTTATCATCAAAATTAATCAAGAACAGTTATCAAGGGAATCAAAGTCTAATATCTTTCACTTTCTCTAGACTTCTGTCTTTTAAAATGAATATTAAATATGGCTATCATTCATTCAGTGACTGTTAGGTGCTAGGCATTCTGCTAAGTACTTTACCTACAACATCCTTGGCAAAAGTCCCTTAGAATAGGAAAATAATCAGCTTATTTTAAATATAAATAAAGTATGACAGCATAAGTTACTCTCTGGATCTGAGATTGAGATCAAATTGAGATAATGTGTCTGCACTCTTTAAAGGTATACCATGACTGTGATGTTCTCAAACATACAAATAGAACTTTTTGGAATTTCAATTTGCTAAAATCCTAAATGGACCTAATAGTTCCAGAAGAGTAGGGGTCTAGTTCTCCTTTCTCAAAGCAATGTGTATTCTCCCTAGATGATATAATTTCTCCTCCTACAAGCTTCAACTTCTATCTCTTCAACAGCAACTCCCACATTTACACCTCTAGCTCTGAGCTTTCTTCTGTCTTCCAGAACTATGCTGTTAACTTTATTTTTATCTTTTTTTCTTATACACTTTTTCTGTTTGAAATTAAATTTACAGAAGAGTTTCAAGGATAGCACAAAGAGGACCCAGATACCATTCACCCTGTTTCCCCTAATGTTGGCATTGTATTTGTCTGTAGTTCAATTACCACAACTGAGAAGTTAGCATTGATAATTAAACACCATTAACTAAACTACAGATTTTATTTGTATTTCACCAGGTTTTTTTTAATTTTATTTTTAAAAAATTTTTTTTTTAACGTTTACTTATCTTTGAGACAGAGAGAGACAGAGCATGAACAGGGGAGGGACAGAGGGAGAGGGAGACACAGAATCCGAAACAGGCTCCGGGCTCTGAGCTGTCAGCCCAGAGCCCGACGCGGGGCTCGAACTCACGGACCGCGAGATCATGACCTGAGCCAAAGTCGGCTGCCCAACCGACCAAGCCACCCAGGAGCCCCTGTATTTCACCAGGTTTTTACTAATATCCTTTCTCTATAAGAATCCAATCTAGGACACAACACTCCAGAAGGTTTTTCAATCTTTGTTTATTGTGACCTTCACACTTTTGATCAATTATGGCATAGAATGCCTGCTTTTTTTGCCTGGTGTTCTCTCTTGGTTACACAGAGTTTATTTACATTTGGAAGAAATGGCACAGAAATGAAGTGCCTTTCTCATCTCATGTTGTCTTATTATTCATGAAGTTCACCTGGACCACTTGGTGAAGGGTGAAGGGAGTGTCTTTCACGTATCTCCACTATGGAGTTACTGTTTTTCTCTTTCCATGTATTGTTTTTTAGAAGTGAATCCATAAGACCACTTACACGAATAATAATCAAGTTTCAATTCCTGAAAGGAAACCTTTGAAAGAATTTTTAAATATATGTTAAAAGCACCAAAGGTATTAAAAATATTTGGGGGGAGATACTTTGAGGGTATGATGATATCCTGGGTTGTTTGGTTTTTTTTAAAGTTTCGCCCACTGATTTTAGTATTCACAGTGGATCCTACCTGCAACAATTATTATTACTGTAGTGTTCTAATGGTTATTTTAAAAAATTATTTCCCACATGCTTTTTTCATTAACTAACTATAATTGTGTAAGGAAGAATTATCATACTTTATTTATTCATTCATTCATTCACTCATTCATTCAATTGTTTATATTGTGCTAGACTCGTGGATATATATTTTGAGTAGTCATTAATGCTATCGTTATTTTATTCCTCAAATTGTTTCAGCTTTGGCCATTGGGTGCTCTTTCATTGTTGGTTCCTGGTGTCCTTCAGCATGTACCCATCCTTTTTCTTTCTTTATAACACTTCTCTATTTTCTAGCCCCACAAGTTTCTCCAGAGCCTTCTGGTATTTCCCTCCTCCATTTCAAGATTCAAATATTTCTCCAAGGAACCCTATATTCTTCTTAGAAAATGGTATTTAAAAACCAAATGATACACTACTGAAGTTTTACTGATTTTTTTAAAGATTTATTTATTTATTTATTTATTTATTTATTTATTTTGAGAGAGAAGAGAGGGAGAGCACATGCACACACTGGGGAGGTGCAGAGTGAGAAAGAAAGAGAGAATACCCGGCAGGCTCGGTGCTCTCAGCCCAGAGCCTGACATGGAGCTCAGTCTCGCAAACCATGAGATCATGACCTGAGCCAAGATCAAGAATCGAATGCTCAACTGATTGAGCCACCCACATGCCCCTGAAGTTTTACTGATTTTAGATCTTCTTAGCAAACATGCTAGGAAATCTATTTGTACTAACCATGTACACACATATATCTGTATTACTTTATCATCTATCAAATATATCAATCAAAACAAATATGAGTACATTCTGATATCTCTCACTCTGACATACCACCTCAGAGTGCATTCTAGCCTTTCCTACTTTGTTTATTTTAAACATTTTTCTTTACAAGGAGGAACCTGGCTCTCATTATCTATACCGTGTTTGCTTGTCCAAACTTTGTACACATGTAAAGTAGTCAGAATTGCTGACTTGGACTTTTGCAAAAAACAAACAAAAAATCTACCAATAAGAGTAAATCGCTTGTGTACAGTTTTCTTTTTCCTTTTTAGCTTAACAGTATTTAGTCAAAACACTGTGTTACAAATATTTTAGGTTAGTTTATTCTCCTTTTCAGGGTTCATATGTTATATATTTGTCATATAGTTAGATTCCTTCTTCACAGTCTGTATATTTCATCTTGGGTTCCCCTACCATCCTTGTTGTTTCATCTTTTCTGTTTTTTAAAAAGATTTATGTATAGCAGATTTACATAAAATGTGTAACTTGTGAGTATATCTCAATTACTTTGATACAGTGTATGCATAGATATAATTTCCAGTCAGTTCAAGACATAAAATGTCACTGGCACACACACAGTCCTCCTTAGGGCCCTCCCAGTCATTTCTTCTCAAACGTATTTTTTTCTTTTACTTCTGTAACCATGGGTTAGCTTTGTCTGTTGAACATGCTATAGATTTCTTTTTTTTTTTTTTACTCAATATTATGTTTATATAATCCATTCATGTCATAATATTTAGGAGTAACTTGTTCTTTTTAATTTCCCTATAGTATTCTTTAGTCAACTTTATTCAGGTATAATTCACGAACAATAAAATGCACCCATTTTTATACATACAATTTGAGTTTGGACATATGTATGCTCTCGTGTGATCACCACCCTACTCAAGATACAGAACACTCATATCATCACAAAAAGTTCTCTCATGCTACCCCCTCCCCCACCTCCATTCTATGCCTTGCTTGTCTCATTTCTTACCAAATTGGTTTCTTGTCAATTTGTAACATTGATTTCTTCATGCTCCTCCCTGGCTTTCAAATCCTTTGGTACTTCTGAGTTGAATGACCTTTTCTGTTCTACCTCAGTTGACCTTTGCTTGCTGTCACTTGTTGCTCTCCTATTCATTGTCCTGTCCTTCCAACTACTGACAGTTCCAAGAATGCCCTAAGATCTTTATCTCATGCCTTTGTACACGCATGAAGCTGTTGAGGTCAATAGTGACTTTCCTTTCCTTCCCCATCCCTGATGATCCAATTGGATAATTTTTGTTTACCCCTTAGAACTATGCTATCCTTTCTTACATTTGTGTGAGAAGATAGTTCTCAGATATGGCCCCATGACACTCATCTGTCATAAAGCTTATTGTAGGGTATTTTTGTCAATTTAAATTTTATAGTCTATATTATACCATAACATTATTTTTTAGGATGTTTCCTTCTAAGAATATTTGCACATATATAGATTCCTGTAATTACCACCACAATTAGGAATGCAAAAGAGTTCAATCTTCTCAAAAAACTTCCTCATAGCATCACTTTATAGTCACTCTCTCTCTTCCCCTAGGCCCTGGTAATGGGCTGATCTGTCCTACAATACTATTACTTGTCTTTATGAGAATGTTATATAAATGGATTCTAGAGTTTGTAATTTTTTTAAGATTGGCTTTGAAACACATTCAAGTAAGTGCATATATGTTCACTAAATCTTTTCGTAGACCCTGCAATAAAATTTTTAAAAACATTATTTTATACAAAGTCTTTTAAATCAATTAAGAGAAGAAAACAAAACAAAAAATTATTTGTATGTATCCTTTATAATTGCCTAGTCACTTTTACTAATGTTTTATGTTCTTTACAGATTCCAGTTATCATCTAGTATTAAGTACTACATCACTTTCCTTTAGCTTGAAGAACTTAATTTAGTATTTGGCTTCCAGTAACAAATACTCAATCTTTTTGATGTGGAAGTAATATTATTTTGCCTTCCTTTTTGAAGTATAGTTTTTCTGTTTATAAAATTATTGGTTGACGCTTTTTCTTTCTTTCAATACTTGGTCTTTACCTTTGCATGCACCATTGATTTTGATGAGATGTCAGATATTAATTTGATTATGTTTTTTTCTTGTATATAATGAGCCATTTTGCTATGGCTTATGGCAAGATTTTCTCTTTGTCTTTGTCTTCCAATGGCTTAATTATGATGTGTCTAGGTGTGAATATCTTTGTGTTTTCCCTGTTTAGAATTCATTGAACTTCTTTCATGTTAGTCTAATGTTTATCATCAAATTAGGGAAGTTTTGGTGATTATTCTTTGGACTAATTTTTCTATCTGTTTCTTTCTGAGGAAAAATCTACTTCCATGTTCTTTCAGGTTGTGCTCATCGAATTAAAGTCCCTATTTCATTGTTGGCTGCCAGTTGAGGACCGTTTTCAGCTCACATGGGCCACCCACACTTCTTGCCATATATTCCCTGCCATTTATAAAGCGAGCAGTGGATATCTCTTGCATCAAATCATTCTCATTGCTTTACATGTCTGTCCTTTTCTTTTTCTGACTGTTACTCCCAGATTTAAAAGACTCATGTTATTAGGTAGGGTTCCCTGTTTACATTTCTTAAAGTCTACTGTTTCGTTAAAATAACCTAATCATGGAATTAAAATCTACCATATTCATATTCTTGGGGACCATGCAGGGTTTCTACAACAGGTGATCGGGATGGCCACTTTAGAATTCTTACCACCATATCTTTACTGACTTTCTAACTAGTTGTTTTATAATTATGAAAGGAGTGTTGAAGTATACAATATATGAATGGATTTTAATTTCTTTCAGTGTTTTCCACATATATTTTGCTGCACTTGTGTTACTTATATACACGTTTAGAATTTTTGTGTTGTCTTGGAGAATCAGTGCAGTTATCATTACATAATATACGTCTTTATCCCTGATGATGTTCCTTGTTTTCAAGTTTAGTTTGATATCAGTATTGCTAATCTAGTGCTATTTTAGTTGGTATTTGCATAGTCTATGTTTCTCCATTTTTTATTTTTTAACTACCCATATTTTTATATTTAGTGCATGTTTCCACAGACTGTATATACTTGGGGATTGGTTTATTTTTCTGAGATAGCTACCTCTTAACTGGTATGTTTAAACAATTCACATTCAAAGTCATTATTCATATGTTTGAATTAAAATAGTAGGTCTGAAAAGAACTCTTATGTTCCTTTTTCTTTTCTTTCTGCTTTGTCTTGGATTCATTGAATCCTTTTTATGATTACAACTCATCTCCTCTATTTCCTTATTTATTATACATCTTTTTAAAATAAACTTTTTATTGTCCACTTAAGGATTATAGCATACATTTTAATTAATATGTCTACTTTAACATGATACCATTTCATAGGTAGTGTAAGGGCTTTACAATGTATATTCATAATTCTTCCTTCTCTGTGCAATTGTTATTTTTTTTAACTTTTACATAGGTTATAAAACACATGCAATACTTTCTTACTATCTTGCTTTTGAGGGGCATTTTTCTATTAAATCAGTTGAAAATAGAAAAGAAAATGAATTTTATATTTCATTTTACATTGATGTATTCTTTTTCCACATGCTCATTGTTTCCAATTGTAGACCAAATTTCTGATGAATGTCATATTCTATATCCTTTAACCTTTACTGAAGAATAGATGAGTACCACAACTACTTCTCCTTAGTTTTTGAAGGATATTTTCACTGGTTATAGAATTCTGAATTAATAAGGTTTTTGTTGTTGTTCTGTTTTGCTTTGTTTTTGTTTGGTTTCTTTGTTTGCTTATCTTTTGTTTAACACTTTAGAGATGTACCTCCATCATCCTCTAGCTTGCATGGTTTTCCATGAGAAATATGTTATAAATCTTATCTTAGATCCTTTTGTGATAAGTATTTTTTCTCTGTGTGCTCTAAAGATTTTCTTTGTGACTTCCAGCAGTTTGAATTTGGTATAGCTAATATTTTTTTTTCAGATAGTTTGCTTGTTTTTCTTAATTGTTTTGGTGTTTATCTTCTTTGATATTTTCTAAGCTACTTGGATCTCTGGTTTACTGTATGGAATTAATTTTGGTAAATTCCTGGATGTTATTTTTCAAACAATTCTTCTACCTTGTTCACTTTCTTGTCCCACCTTCTGGCTCTACTTATATATGTGTTTAAAATTTGACATATATATTGCCATAGCTCTTGGGGGCTCTCTATTCTAGTGTTTTTAGGCTTTTATCTCTTTGTAATTTTTAATTTGGGTTATTTTTTATTTACCTGTCTTCATGTTCACTATTTCTTTTTTTTTTTTAAACTGAGATGAATCTACTGATAATCCCATTGAAGAAGTTCTTTATCACTGTTACTATGTTTTTAATTTCTCATATATTTACCTATTTCGTACAGTTTCCATCTGTCTTCTGAAGTTACTCATCTGGGATGGTAGCTAATTTTCATGTTGGCACTTTTATTTTATTTTTTGGCACTTTTAATGTATCAATCATAGATAAATTTTTTCTCTTACTATTTTAACAAGATAATTGTTTTGTGTCTTTTGAGTGTTTTTGTTATGACCTTATTCCTATACATCCTAGCTTTTATCTGAGAGCCAGATATCTTGTGTAGGACCATAGGTATTTGGAGGTGAACATGCCTTTCCTATTTCTAGCCCTTCAGTGTAAATCTTTGTGTTAATCAAGTTGGAAATTTGGTTGGATTTTATCTTTAATGTTGCTGTGATTGTCTTCAATCTATCATGTTTCCAAGTCTTCTAGTGCACTGAGTCTTAACCAAATAGTGTCCCCTCCAAACACACACATGCACACGTACACGCACACACACCAGGGGAACATTGAACAATGTGTGGAGATATTTTTGGGTTCACTCTGGGTGTGAGGGTTCTGTTGGCATCTAGTCAGAAAAGGCCAGGGATACTTGTTTAACATCCTACAGTGTACAAGAAGACATCAGCCCCTCTCACATACACACAACAAAGAATTATTCAGTCCAAAATACCAGTAGTGCTGAGGGTGAGAAACCTTGCATTGGTGAGAACTTGTGTTTAGGCTGTGGATTTGTTTCCCCTAAATTATTTCCTCAATATCGATCCTCTTCTCCTTTAAATTTTGCCTTCCTTAGCTACACTCCAGAAATAATCTGTCTTTTGTAGTTCTTCAATTATATTAAACTGTTATTTAAGCTTATGCTTGTTAGCTTGCTGGTGGGTGGAACAAAGAAAGACCTTCTCTGATATTCTGATTATGCTTTGGTTTCAGTAAGGCACTCTATCCTGGATCACAGAGATAGGGCCTTAACAATTGCCCTTGGACTTCCTTTAGGAGTTGTGCTTGTCTTGTTTGCTTGTTTTTTTTTTTTTTCTTTTCTCTTTCCATAACTTTAATGAGAAATATACCCGAAGACAAGAGTTTTTGTTGATCTTTTCTCTGTTCATTAAGATGTTTGTTCTTTAGGATAGGTAGAGTGGATGGGTCAAGTTGGCAGTGGATACTGTTTTCTACCTGTGCCAGAACTGCAAGAGGCTGCTTTCTAGCATTTCTCCCAGTATTCTCTGTGAGACTCTGGTTCCATTGTGGAAGTAAGTCTGAAAAGCAGTGCACCCTTCCCTCTCCTTATATATTTGGTGCCCCTTACTTCATACTTTCATTCTAACTCACATTCAGCCTTTATCATTTTTTTTTTTTACTATTAGCTATAACTTCTTGCCCATTTATATACCATCTAGTGTTTTCTGCCCAACTCAGTGAATGTACAGATCCTTTTCACCTTGTAAGAGTCCTCCTTTCTCCAAATTTCAGCTTACTTAATTATCCTGTAATCTCAGTTCTTGATAGGCTAAATACAAGTCAAATGTGCAAGTTATCTGGTCTTTACCTTTTGTAAGCATGAGAGTACTGATTTTTCCAGCTCTTTACATTTCTAAACTGAAATTGGAAGTCTATTTCACCAACTTTTTATAGGACTGTACTTTGATGTACTATGAGTATCTAAAACTTAACATGATTCAACTAGATTTTATATTTATTATCTACAAAGTGTTTTTCCCCCAATTTCCTTATTACTTAAATGCTGCCTAGTTGTGCAACCTAGTCTCACAAACCAAAAATCTAGAAGACTTCCCTACTGTACATAGTGTTTCATTCTCTAAAAGACACTGATGCTTATATGATGGTAAATGTGAAAGGAAACAGAGAAGAAACATTTAAGTGTCTCTTGTTTGCATCAATTTTTATACTATCATTTTGGCAAAAAAAAGAAAGAAAGAAATTCCTATGCCAAAACACAGAGTCAGAGTAAGATACTACTGAAGGACGCACAAACTAAGATGTAAAAACAAACAAACAAAAAAGACCTTTAGTGCAATAAATCTACCATCCACATTAAAGTCGAAAAGCACTGATCTAACTGGACCTTCTACTTTTTTTTTGGAAGTTCTGCATTGTGATCCATATTGATTGCCCATGAGGTGAGTATAACCGTACATACTACATGGTGGTGTTTCAAAAGCAGAACTTACAACACAGAAGGGATATGAATCTCTTCAGGCAATCCCCTGGAGAGGCTTGCTTCAGCCAGCACACCATGACATGTCATGAGTTACACTGCAGAATAGAGACACGGTGTCCTGCTGTATTGCATATTTATAGAAGTTTAGGAGGGGGCAGTTCTCTCTGATGTTCCAGCTCATCACTGATAACCCAAGGAAAATCTACCAGTATCACAAACTAAATTTGAAACATGGTATCTACTAACTTCATTCCTCAGCTAAAATTCAAGCAATGGGAAGTTATTTCAATATTCTGTTAAATGAAGGAAGGGTCAAGCTAGGTATCAAAAGAAGCTATGGGGTAGGATCAAAATTTTTCTGTGAGTAAGATATAAGTCATTTGAGTTTATCTTATTTATATCATGCTTTTAGGTCTTAATTTCTTGAGTCACATATTGTCATAATTTCACCTTCTTTTCTTTTAATGGTTGGGTGTTGAAAGTTTGACTAAGTGCATCTGAACTAAGGCACTCTGTGTGTGTGTGTGTGTGTGTGTGTGTGTGTGTGTGTGTGTTCCCATGATCATCCTGATCCCATCATGGTTTATAGCATCCTAAATCTCTCTATTCATTGGGTAATATAAATTGCCCAAGTCAAGTAGATTTGGAAGAAGTGTTGAATCTAAGCCAGCAAATAAGCCACGAAGTAGAATGGACCTCTGCGTTACTGGATAGACTGGATTAGAACTTTTATTACTGCTACCTCTAATTTTGTATGATTACCCCCTCTTTTTTTTTCCTTTTCCTTTATAAGGCATGGTATAAGGGAAAGACAAAGTTCCTTAGGATAAGCTTGGATTGCTGTTCTCAAAATATCCCAAATTCTGTGGTAGTAAGCAAATATATATATATATATATATATATATATATATATTTTTATTATTTTTTTTTATATATATATATATATATATATATATATATTTTGTAAATTGTAGTTCCACTCCTCTGTATTAAGGGAGGTATTAATATCTTGTGATGTGAAATGAGATAGATAATGTATGCCAGAAGTGTAATTTTTAAATAATAATGATTGAACAAGTTCAAGACACTGTTATCATTTATCACAGACCCTATGTACATATTTCTTAACATTTCAAGAACTCTGAAGCTAAGACTGAGATGTGTTGGAGTTTAAGTGGCAGTGCTTCTCAGCAACCTTCTTGGCATAGCATGAAATAATGATGCACCTTACAATTGGTAGTATGTTTGAATCATTGAAAAAGAGTATAATTATTATAAATTCCAGTATTTCAAAGTGCAGTTTCTCACGAAAGAAGTCTTTATAAAAACTGAATGTAAAAAGCGTTCCTATTTTGAAACCATAGGGTAAGAAGCCAAAAAAAAATTGAAATGAGCACTCATACGTGCAAGTACAGCCAGTCTCATTTCTTGGCAAGTACAGTATGATTCAACACATTTAATAGCATGAAATAAAAAGAAAGGTGGACATTCTCATTTTGCTTTAAGATACTAAGCATCACATAGTAATATGCCCTTTAAGTATAAATATACTTATAATATTAATATAATTTTTCAACATTTTTACATTACTTTATTTCTATTTTATTTTTTACTCTCATCAGGACCCTACTGTATATGCATGGCAAATGTATATTACCCTTTTTCTCAGATAGTGAAACTGTGTCCCCCCAATGCAGTTATGTCCCTTAGTTCATAGTGTGTTAACATGAGTTTAGAATCTGAAATAGGATTTGATTCCTAAATCTATTTTCTTCCACTAGACCAGGCATATTTTTTTTTCCTATTGGACTCTAGAGGCACTAAAATCCTAAATCATAGCTTTTTGACTTAGCTTCAGAGCAATAACAACTAAAAGTTCAAAGGAAAAGAAGAAGCAACAGTGTTTCATGTAAGTGAAAATTTAGAACTCTCTGCCTTATCTGCCTTTCTTACTCCTCGGTCTTTTCTTTGTATGGAATCATTTAAAATCTCTGTAACCTTTTAAAGTGGTCAACATCCTTCAATAATCCACGGCTATTGATTCTGTATCAATTACTGGCTTATGCCCACAGATTTGGCAAAAATGCCAAGAACACTGTCTGCTAATATTTAATAAAGTATTCACTTTAAGTCCAGACTGTGTGCTGTGTATTTACATTGTTAACCTCATTTTCTCCACCCAAAAATCAAGCCTCAGACTCGATTTCAACCCCAGTCTACATGTCTGGAAAGACAGAGCTGTTTCTATGGCACAATGCTGTTTCTCATTAGAATAATAAGAAAAGTACAAACAAAAAGTGCATTCCATAGATGGTTAAGTCATGAACAGATAAGATTGTTTCATGAACAATATATTATAAAATTGATTATCTCTAACCGAGGTATTACCAAATCAAATAAGAATTAATATAAATCAATTATTTCACAAACTCTAGAAGTTTGACAGTAGCATCTGTTCGTGTAGCTTCAACCACTAAATAGATGAAATGACTTAAAATTTATGTTTTGGCTAAAATTGAAGATCCTGAAACTTCTCCAGTTAAATTCCCACAAGTATCCCAAATAAAATGCATCCTTTTCAGTGTTGGGAATAATACCACATTTAGACTTTCCTAAGCCAGACACCAAAAATTCACCCTCCCTTCCCTGACTTGCCATCCCCTTGAAATTGGTGACTGTATCTTATAATTCCTTTTGTTTTCAAGCCCTTTGAATTTGCCTCCTTTGCCCAACCCCTTTGCTCCTTCCTTGGTTCAACTCCTAATTTCCTGCTGGGTTAATGAAATCTAACTGCTCCTTATGTCTTCATGCCTCCTTCTTTGTGATCTATTGTCCACTTACATATCCATGTTTCTTTCTCTTCAATGCCTGCAATTCTGTCACTACACTGACCAAAATTGTCACTGAATATGAGCAAAGAAACTTAAACTATTAACAAGGCCCATGAAACCTATGAATATGCCTCCCTTGAATTTTGTCCCTTAAATTCCATCACACACTTGCCTATCATGCTCTAGACATTTTGAAATACAATGTAGGTAGGCATTACACAAAATATGATACTCAAGATACAGTGCATTTAGCAACAATTGATGCATCGTCAAAAATCTTTGACAATTACCATGGTAATTTACTATATTGGTAATTTATGTGGACTGTATTTTCTCTCCATAAATCCAAGGCAGCCAAATTTTCTTCAATTATTGAAACAAACCTTTTGTTGACTTTTGCTGCACATTTGTTTTAATTTCATATATGTTAAACATGTTTATGATGTTACTTTCATCTGCTTCCCTTCTCTGAATGCACAGGCATTTTCTTTGTTGGCAAATGTTTACTTGCCTTTCAAAATGCAACGCTGCTTTCATATCATCCAGACTTCGTGATCATCTCTCTGTGCGCTGTGAGTTAGGTTTCCTTCTTTTTTGATTCCATAATATTTAGGTAATCATCTTATCAGTATTGGTCACACTTTTATTGTTAGTGTTATGTTTGTTTACATGTCTAAACCATTTGAAAAATGGTTTCAATGAGCTAAACCATTGGCAGGGTTCCGGTTTTATGTGTCTTTAAACTTTGTTCTTAGGATATTGCCTGGTATATGGTAAGTAATCAATAACTATTTACTTCATAAATGAGTTAATAGCCATTATTACAAATTTTTGTAATTGTACTACAAAATTGTATTACAAAAATGTGCAAGTTTTGCTATACTGCACGGTCATAAAGAATCAAATGTTTAGGTGAGAATCTCATGGGGCATATTTTTGTGCCTAATTTGTAGAAAGAAAAGGGATAGAAAAGAAATCTGGCTTAAAAATAAAGTCACTTTGAGGTAGAGGCTTATGTGGAATCATCCTTATTTGAAGCCAGTCGGTATTAGAATTTTCTTTTTTCAGAAGAGAACAAATATGGAACCATCTCTAACACTGCTCAGGGTCTTCCACTGGGTCCATTTAACCTATTTAGTTTGGCCAGGATACCAGAGAACAATTCAGGTGAGAATATTATTGTTCTCCTTGATATTGCCTGTAAACAATGCTCTGTCTTGTTGCCCAGTCCCAGCCCTCACAGATGGAAACATGTCCAGCTCCAAGTTCTGTTCTTATGCTTCTAGCAAGAGTTTTCATCCCTGAATTGATAGAATTTAATGTCAACTTCACTTTTCTGGAGCCATCTTTTAATCCAGTACCCCGGAATTTACTCTGGGCTGTATTTCATTCCTTCTATCCAGTACTCTTTTTTAAAACTTCTGTTCTTCTCTGTTTTTGTCCTTTCACATAATCCCCATAATTCAGTGTTCAGTTTAATGATCCTGAAATAATGAAATTAACAATATTTATGACAATGTCTACTCAATTTAAAAAAGTGCTTGCATCTTAAAATCGAATACATGTGTCTACAACATAACTATCTGTATACCTTTGGTCATCAGCTTTTTAAATTTTAATCTCCATTTGAGAGTTGATTTTATGAAATTTTATGAAATTATTTATGGTATGTCGTTGTCATTGGTCCACACAAAGTCACTTTTTTGTTTCACTTTTTATTGTCTTTTTACCTAATTTTAATTTTTATTCTATACTCTTTGATTGGCTCTGATTTTCATGTCAGATGTCTTTTATGTGTGTGTGTGTGTGTGTGTGTGTGTGTATCTTCCAAAATATCTAGTAATTCTTTCTGTATGTATTTAATTTATAAATATTTTATTGAGCTATTGATAGAATTATGTTTCTTACCTTTTTTATTATTCAACACTTTTCAAATTCTGTCTAGGTTGTCAAATATATCTTAGGGTTTTAGTGTTAACCGTTCTATGGTGTTAAGGACTGAATTTTGCCCCCCCCCCCCAACACTTATATTTTGAAGTCTCTAGGCCTAGTATCTCAGAATGTAACCCTATTTGGAGAGGTTCTTTTTTAATTGTGATATAACCGATATATGACATTATATTAGTTTCTGGTGTACAATGTAATGAGTCAATAGATGTATGTATTGTGAGATGATCACCACAATAACCATACATAGTTTTAAAAAATTGTTTTTTTTGTGACAAAAACTTTTAAGATCCATTCCATTAGTAACTTTCAAATATATAGTACAGAATTATTAACTATAGTCATTGAGGAACTCTCTAAAGAGATTATTAAGTTAAAATGAGACCCTTAGGATGGGGTCATCATCCAATATAACTGATGATCTTATAAGAAGAAGAAATACCACGGGTATATAGACACAAACCTACATAAAGAAGTAGCAAGAGGATGACTATCTACAATACAAAGAGAGAGGCCTTGGGAAAACCAACCCTACTGGCACCTGGAACTTCCAGGCTCCAGAACTGTGAAATGGTAAGGTTCTGTTTAAACCATCCAATCTGTGATGTTTTGTTATGGCAGTCCTAGGACACAAATACATGTGGTATTTCATTATATGTATGGATTCTACACACATATGCATCCAAACACATATCTGAGGTTACTCATATCTCTTGCTCTAGTAGTAGTGGCCCCTTCAGTTGTAACCAACTCTCTATAACCACAAATAGTGCTGTAACAGATTCATATACAGCCTTTCTACAGTAGCTTCTCTAGGGTGTATTTCCAAGAAATGAAAAGCAGAATGCTAAGGTATGCACAGTCTATATTTCACTAAGTATGGCTGGTTGGCTCACTTAAATGGAAGCATCATGTTATTCTCCTACCGGCAGCACATGAGATTCCCTTTCTTTCCATAAGATAGTTTTTAGTGCAAAATTGTGTTTTAAGTAATATTTAGATATTTTTGCATATATATTAAGCTTAATGTTAATTTCTTTAATTTTTGATATATCTAAGTTTTATTGATCCTGTTTCTTCTTTAAAGTTAACACTTTATTACAAATTTACCTATTTTTTTCCTCAATCTGATAGTCTTTTCAGTGCCATTATAGTGTTTTAATTATTTGTTACTATGATGGGCATGTGAGCTTATTTCTCATTTTATTTTGAATCATTTGCATTATCTCTTTTTCCCCTCCTTATACTTTGGAGGTGTCTCTATTTTCTAAATTTAATTTTTTTTCTAAATCGTTATTAGTGATCAGTTTGACTTTTGAAATCTTCAGTATTTTGTTTTCTTCTTTATTGATTTCTGCCTTTATCTTTATGATCTCTTTTCTTCCTATTTAGCTTATTTTTAAATTTTAGTTTTATTTTTAATTTTTTTTTTTTTAATTTATAACTAAATTTGAATTGTCCTTTAAGACTACTGGTTTAGCTGGGATTTTACAGATTTTAACCATTTGTAATTTTGTGTCATTTGACTCTAAGATTTTCACAATTTAGTTTTAAATTCCTCTCTTGCTCAAAGTTTTTTAGTAGTAATATTTCCATTTAAATACATGTACAGATTAAAAGCTAGATTATGCTTACTAATTAATAATGTCATTGCATGCTTTTTAGAGAACATACTTTATTTTTTTTTAAATATTTGCTGTATCATTTATGACTAAGGACATGATCAGTGTTCATAAATGGTCCATGTATTTTTGGGCATAAGGAGCGATCTCTTAGGTAAAAATTTTATATGTTTAAACATGCCTACATAAATACGGTATTCATAACATTATATTACTTTGTGCCCAATATATATGTAGTATGTGCTTCTTAATCATGCTATTTCAATAATCAATATATTTACTGTTTTATTTCTATTTAATCTTTAATTTGACTGTTTCTTCTATAGCTGTGCCAGAATTTTGATTTATGTTTTTAAGTTATTTTGTTAGTTATTTATATATTCATGATGATTATATCTTCCTGATTGTATTTTTTATATTACCACTATATAATACCCTTTTCACTTTTGTACTTTTTATCAAAAAGTTTGCATTTTTAATACAAATTAATGCATTTTGTTGTTTGCTTGTCATATTTTTTTCCAGTATATAATTTTATGGTTTTCTGTAGAATTTTTATTTGGAGGATTTCTCAGTAAGTCTCAAAATTTTATATTTTTCCTTTTAATCAAATTTAGTTCTCTAGCTTATATTTGGGGCCTAGACTCTGTTTTTATTTATTAGCATTACTGTCACACTAGGACTTATTTTTACCTTTTATTTTATTATAAATAGTAGCTATGCTTCTTCTACTTTCTTCCACTAAACAAACCAAAATTCTTTCTTTTTTTTTAAATTTTTTTTTTAACGTTTATTTATTTTTGAGACAGAGAGAGACAGAGCATGAACGGGGGAGGGTCAGAGAGAGAGGGAGACACAGAATCTGAAACAGGCTCTGGGCTCTGAGCTGTCAGCACAGAGCCCGACGCAGGGCTCGAACTCACAGACTGTGAGATCATGACCCGAGCTGAAGTCGGATGCTCAACCGACTGAGCCACCCAGGCGCCCCCAAAATTATTTCTTAAGAGTAACAATTCAATGTTCAAACCTTCTGTGAGTTTACTTCAGTTGTTAGTTTGTTTTTGTTTTTATTTTGTTTTGTTTTAATTTTATGGGTATCTAGTATGTTCAATGGACTTTTCTTTCTACTAAGCTTTTTGGCTTACTTCATATTTGCAATATTCTTCTCTATACTCCTATGGCTAATGACTGTTCAAATTTTTGTTTATTCATCCCATTAATTGTACTTCATATGGCATAGTTATTCAGTTTGATGACTTTATTATCCAGCAGTTGCGCCTTTCAACTGTCTTAACATTTTCCCTGAAAATCTCGACTCCATTGGCTGGAAATATGTCCCTCAGGTTCTAAGGTGTGAGCTTTACCACTATGCATTTAACAACCCACTCCAGCCACCCTCTCCCTCACATAGCACATGTTGCTGACCTTTAGGAAGTTAAGAGTACTCATCTTTGGGGACAACTGGGTGGCTCCAACAGTTGGTTAAGCATCCTATTCTTGGTTTTGGCTTGGGTCATGATCTCATGGTTTTTCAGTTTGAGCCCCACATCAGGCTCTGCACTGACACTATAGAGTCTGTTGGGGAATCTCTCTCTCTTCCTCACTCTCTTCCTCTCTCTGCCCCTCCCCTGCTTCTGCCTTTATTCTCTCAAAATAAATAAAGAAATTAAAAAAAAAAAGTACTCATCTTTCAAAAAAAAATAACAAAAATAAAAATAAGCAAAAATTCCTGCCTTGCACACAGGGTATATTTTTTGGGGGGGTGGGGGGGTGGTGACAAGATGACTCTTAAGAACTAGAATATTTTTCTAAATCTATAGAAATCTGTACCCAATCCAAGCAGTCTCTGAGGACATCCCTGACCTGATCCAAGTTCATACTGCTCTTTCTAGGATATTGGATCAAGTGGTGACACACTAACAGCAATATAGGGGAAAGACATGAGCACAGCTGTAAAGTTCTTCCTTTTCTTGTTCTCTGACTAGAAGTTCTTGACAATATACTTCACATTTGTCACCTCCTTTCTTTCCATCTCTTGGTGGCAAACAACCGTCTAACCCTAAACAGAAATTTCGTATTATCTTTCTCCTGTCTCAAAATCAACTTTCTTCTGAGAAATTTCAAGGTTGATTTTAGAGGAAGCCAGCAACTCATATTTTTTTTTTCCCATATTAGGAATGTGAAGCTGGTAAAATCTTC
This sequence comes from Panthera uncia, assembly GCF_023721935.1. Taxonomy (NCBI): domain Eukaryota; kingdom Metazoa; phylum Chordata; class Mammalia; order Carnivora; family Felidae; genus Panthera; species Panthera uncia. The sequence goes on along the minus strand of NW_026057586.1, from coordinate 33,811,775 downwards.
TGTAGGAGCCATCGTTTCTGTGTGTGTGTGTGTGTGTGTGTGTGTGCGCACGCGCGCGTGTGGTTGCATGCTTCTGCCATAGCTTTCAGCTTTAAGTGTCACTATCAACTCACCTTTGTTGATATATTTCATGAAAACATGAAAACAAATCCAAATACGTAACATTTTTTCTCCTGACGTATGTGTCAGACTTTTTCTTAACTATTGATTTTCCTTGATTTTCCAACATGTGCATACCAAACAAAAGTAAGGCAAGATGTAAACATTCTTAGCTTTACTGTCTGTAAGCAGGATGGAAAGATCTCCCACAATCCCTGCTTCCTGCTAGCTCACAAATAGTTGCATTGTACGTACCTGATTTTGTTCTGAACTGTATTGTCAGAACATCCTATTACTAATATTATCAAAGTAGCCTATGTAGCAAACATTTTAATGTCAGTACCTAAGAGTTGCTCCAGAAATGTGAGTCTCCCCTTCAGGTGTAACGTAAAAATCAACTTTAGTGATGTTGTACATACATTTTATTGACATATTTTAATTTATTTGCTTACTTTTAATGATAAGTTTAAGGTCTTTAATAAACTCTGGAAGAAGATAATTAACTTCCCTTAGAATGGTTCTTTTTTGTTTCAAAATGCAGAAACATTCTGTAAAATTTACTACCTCTCATATATTGAGGACTTGAGAATATCTTATTGCTAAATAGTCCTCATCTCACTTAAGAAAACGAAACAACAAAGACACTCTGAGTGTTTCTGTGGGAAATACCAGCATATTACTTTCATTCTGTATCTGTTGCCAGTATATATGAGTTAGTTAAAAAATAAGTGTGCTAATACAAGACAGTGTGCTAAATGTACCAATTTGACCTTTTAACCTAGGTTTAAATCTAGGTGACAGAAAGTAAATACCAAAAATCCAAACATGTTCTAATTGTGTGTATATGGGGTAGACAATAACTCAGGATAGATAAATTTAGGCAGAAAGTTACATCTATTTGGGGACAAGGAGGGAAGAAAATCAGAGAAGTGTGGGTAGGCTGGTACATGTCAGAAACAGAGCTGGCTGGCTGAGATTGGACAGGATGTGAATGCAAGGAGAATTTGGAATTAGAAGGAATGCACAGAGTCCAAGGACAGAGGGGGGGAAAAAAAAGGAGGGGCTTTGACCCTTGGCACAAGCAGCCAGTGAAAGAAAGGAAGGACCTGAATGTTGGTGGTAGAATGTCCCAGTCAGATTAGATACTGCAGCAAAGGAGTTGATGCTATTCCATCCCTGTATCTACATGAGAAGGCAGTCTTGAATGGATAAATCTTTGCTACTTCTCTCTTTCCTTGTCCTTTTGTAGGGACTATCTACATTTAGTTGCTGTGGGGAAAAAAATTGTTTCATTGAAATGAGAGTGTTACAAAAGAGGAGTAAACATAGCAACACTTAGTAAGATAAGAAAAATGGGGGGAGATTAGAAAATATAGCCATTATACATGTATCACATTATAAATTATAGAGGATATACGTGAGAAAGGTAAACATACAAAAACAGAAGTGGAGAATGAAGGTAAAGAAAGTAAGGGAAAATGAGAGGTGTTTAAGACAGACAAGGGCATTTGGTGTGTGCATAAGAAGAATATATAAGTGAATCCAAAACAATAATGCAGAATAAAATCCTTAAGTGTAATTTAAGAAATCTTTCCTGATGGAAGAAGACTTTCACTTACAGGTTGAATATTGATACCATATTCAAGAAAAGTTGGCTCAGAATAGTTTATACCAACATATTAATAATATGTTAAAAATACTAGATTCCAAAGTAATACATCTTGTATGCAGCTACACAGAAAACAAAGATAACAGGCCTCCCCAGGAAAACAACCAGGATTGCAATTTTCTATAGTGATAGTCAATGTGGAAGGCGATTTTGGAGTGCCTATAAGGTTCTCCAGAGACGCAAAATGGAGGCCCAAATTTTTATATTCCAGTAAACTCTTTGTCAGGCATAAAAACTTACAGTAGTTTTGAACCTGAAAGACCTGACAGAACATTACTTAGATGAATTTTCAAAAACTCATAGAAGGTGAAAGCAAAGGAATTGGCAAATCAAAACACAAACTTTTAGATGGGAAAGGGATGACAGAATAGAATATAAATGTCAATGATCTGCAAACGGAGAAATGACACAGCTAACAACATGAGGGTTGGGGTTGGAAAGATAAAAAGCAGAATTAAGATTTTCTGTTGCCTCGTTATAATAGCTGAAAGTCAAAGATACCACTAGAAGCTGATAAATTAAGTAGTAGACTTTTAAGCATATTTAAAAATACAAAGTTAACGACTAAGAAAAATGATTTTATTTACTAAGATTGAGTGGAGAAAGAGAGAAACGGTGTGTGAAGGAGAGGATAAAGCACATTTTGCATTATTTATTCTAAGAAACCAAAGGGTACTCTCTAAAGAAAGAGAAAGCTAAGGGTATTATATTAAAGTCACCACTAGACAAATCTCTCTAAATGTCAAAATAACTGAGAGGGATGAGAAGACTTACAATGATAGAGTAAAATATATTTGCAAACAATAAATATAAGAGGAAAAAACAAAGCTTTTGTCTTATCAATAAATGAGAAAATATATACCTCATCTCTTTTTTTATACCTCATCTCTTATAAAGATTTTTTGATTGTATCACAGAGTGAAATGCCAGTTTGTATTGTAGAATTAGAGGCATTCCTAAATAAAATAAAAACAATAATTAAGAATATGAAAGCATAGTTCTATTTTTAACTTTATGCGGAAACTCCATACTGCTTTCCACTGTTACTGCACCAGGTTGCATTTCCACCAATAGTGCACAAGTGTTCCTTTTTCTCCACATCCTGTTAACACTTGTTTCTTGTGGTTTTGATTTTAGCCATTCTGATAGGTGTGAGGTGATACCTCAAAGCAGTTTTGATTTGCATTTCCCTGATGATGAATGCTGTTGAGCATCTTTACATGTGTCTGTTGGCCATCTGTATGTCTTATTTGGAGGAATGTCTGTTCATTTCTTCTGCCCATTTTTAATTGGATTATTTGTTTCGTGAGTCCTGAGTTGTATAAGTTCTTTATGTATTTTGGATGCTAATCCTCTATTGGATATGTCACTTGCAAATGTCTTCTCCCATTTAGTAGGTTTCTTTTTGGTTGCGTTGATTGTTTCCTTTACTGTCCTTACTTTGATGTAGTCCCAATACTCTAATTTTGCTTTTATTTCCCTTGCCTCAGGAGACATATCTAGAAAAAAATATTGCTACAGCTGATGTCAGAGAAATTATTGCCTTTGTTCTCTTCTAGTATTTTTATGGTATCAGGTATCATATATTTAGGTCTTTAATCTATTTTGAATTTATTTTTGTGTATGGTATAAGAAAGTAATCCAGTTTTGTTATTTTGCGTGCTGCTTTCTAGTTTTGCCAACACCATTTGTTGAAGAGACTGTCTTTTTCCCTTTGGATATTCTTGCCTGCTTTATCAAAGATTAATTCACCATATAATTGTGGGTTTGCTCTTGGGTTTTCTATTCTGTTCCATTGATCTATGTGTCTGTTTTTGTGCCAGTACCATACTCTTTTGATTATCACAGCTTTGTAATATAATTTGAAGTCTGAAATTATGACACCCCAGCCTTGTTTTTCTTTTTCAGAATTGCTTTGGCTACTTGGGGTCTTTGTGGTTTCATATAAATTTTATTTTATTTTATTTTATTTTATTTTATTTTATTTTATTTTTTGTTCTAGCACTGTGAAAAATGCTGTTAGTATTTTGATAGGGGTTGCATTAAATGTGTAGATTGCTTTGGGTAGTATAGAAAATTTAACAATACTACTCTACAGTCCAGTAATCACACTACTGAGTATTTACCAAAAAATGCAAAAACACTAGGTCAAAGGGATGCAATCACCTCTATATTTATAGCAGCATTATTTATAACAACTAAATTATGGAAGCAGCCCAAGTGTTCATCAATAGATGAATGGATAAAGAAGATATTTTATATATATATATATATATATATATATATATATATATATACAATGGAATATTTTTCAACATGAAAGGAATGGAATCTTCCTATTTGCAATGACATGGATAAAGCTAGAGGGTATAATGCTAAACAAAATAAGTCAGTCAGAGAAAGATAAATACCACATGATTTCATTCATCTGTGGAATTTTAGAAACAAAACAGATGAGCGAAGTAAAAAAAAAAGAAGAAGAAAGAAGAAGAAGAGAGAGAAACCAAAAAACAGACTCTTAACTATAGAGAATAAACTGATGGTTACCAGAAGGGAGGGTTGGTTGAAATAGGTGATGGGGATTTAAGGAGTGCACTTGTGATGAGGAGTTGATGATGTATGGAATTATTGAATCACTATATTGTACACCTGAAACTAATATTACACTGTATGTTAACTAACTGGAATTTAAATTAAATTAAATTAAATTAAATTAAATTATTAAATTAAAATAAAAAAAATTTTTTGAAGCATATGAAAGTATAGACATGACAAAATTTCTATCAGGTAAATGCAAAGAAAATTAAAGAAAGAATTTATGTTCTTAAAGTGAAGTGAGGTAGAATACAGACAAAAACACATAAAATAAGGTGAGGAAGGGTATAATTTCAAGTTTATCACACTTAAGAATAAGTATGTACCAAATAACCCAGCATCAACTTTCACAAAAGAAACAAAACAAAACAAAGAAACAATATCTTTTTTTTTTTTTCAATCCAAAACACAGGTGGTGGACAAAATGTAATTAAGTGTATAGAAGACTTCAATAGCATAAAAATAAAATATATTTGGTTAATATATATGTTAATCATCATGTTTGTGAACATGCTGTTGCTTTAAGTAACAAAGGAACATTCTGAAAAATTGACCAAATATTAAGTTACAAAGTAAATAATAGAATTTAAGATGTTAAAAAGATAAAGACAACTGATTCTGTTTATAATGCAGTAAAACAATCAGAAGTCAATTACAAAAACTACCAGGGAGACAGGAACCTCCTCTTAAACAACACTTATGCCAAGGGGAAAATAAAAACTGAAAAAGAAAACCTGTTTATACAACAATGATACTGGTATCACTACACATTAGAATTTATAGGATTCAGCCCCAAAAATACACAACAGAGGAAAATGTATATACTAATATCAATAATGTTTTAAAAGGAAAAAAATATATACAACTACTTTTTGTGTATATGCAGCTTTATTTTATGTTTTACATAAAATAGTTGTGTTCAATGCTGCTTGCTTACTACAATCAGCTCAGAAAGTCTTAGAAAATATTAATACCTGAAAAATTAAAAAAAATGTTAATACCTGGTTTCCAATGCTAGAGGTTTGGATTGATGTAATTGTACATCAACAAAAATAAAGTCCAAATAAACTAAATTCTTAAATTAAATTTTTTTAACATTTTTATTTATTTTTGAGAGACAGAAACAGAGCATGAGCAGGGGAGGGGCAGAGACAGAGGGAGACACAGAATCTAAAGCAGGCTCCAGGCTCTGAGCTGTCAGCACAGAGCCCGATGCGGGGCTCGAACCCAACTCTGAAATCATGACCTGAACCAAACTTGGACACTTAACCAGCTGAGCCACCAGGTGCCCCAAATTCTTACATTTTAAAAATATAATCTTTTTTATTTTAGAAAAAAGATTTAGGAAAATGTCTCAGTTATCTTGGAATAGCATATATGTATAAACAATTTTTTTAAGAATGGAACAATCCAAAAGGAAGAGATTGAGAATTTGACATATTTATAAGGATTTTTGAAGTTTTTTTTACAAATGATAAAAAACAAATCAACAAAGTCAACAAAAATGGCCAATAATAGCACAATGCTAAGTAAATGATGTATATATTTGCATGTATACATATGCACATGTACACATATGTATGAAAATTAAGAACCCTTTAAAAGTATATTGTCAAAAGGGCTCATTAATATTTAAATGTTCAAAAACAATATTAAGTAAAAATAAAAAAGATATAGATTGTAAATAGATTATAATCCTCATGTTTAAAATACACATGCATATACTCATATGTATAGTGTAAGAAAGTAATACCAAAATTAGTTTAGTGTTGATTTTCAGGCGATGAAATGAGTGTTTACTCTTTACCTGTTTCTTGTTTATTTTTTGTTCTCTTTTCTCAAAATTTCTGTAATGGCCCTCAATCTGTTTTGTGAAAACTATGGACAATAGAAAATGTGTGCCGTTCCACATGTAGTGAAGTAACTCCACTTACGCTCCATCCAGCCAAAGTCATGACACTATATGATTAGGTAAACCCAGATTCTGCCTAGATACAGTGGATTCTCATATCCATGAATTTGAACCTCCGCTCTGCCAAGTGGGCAGTAAATTGTTATGTAGAAGACAGCCTGAAAGGAAGTGTGTTCCACTAGATAGAATTAAACACTGTAATGACAGGAACATGAATTATGTTCATAATGTAGTAACTTACTTTCTGTTCAACTTTGAAAAAGTAATTTAACTTATGTGTTTCAGTTCCCATTAAATTGATGGTAATAATCTTTCTTTGTTAACAAAGTGCTTTGAAATCACTGTGTGACAAGTAATATATTACCAGAAAGTATTCTTATTTCACTCTGCATTGTAACCTCTCAGGAAAAGGATCTATGCATCATTGTGAGTATTTCAATGTACAATGTTAGAAAAAAAATGAGGATATGATTGAGAATGATATAGAAAATACTGTAATACTCTTCTGTAAGTCAGCGTTATGAACTCACCTTGAATGTTGAATTGACTAATAGCACGTTTACATCCACGAAATGACAAATGTAAGGAAGTTTCAGAGAAAGCACAGTGGCACCCTATTTGTGAAGGAGGCAGCGAAAAATAGAGGGTAATAGAACTTAGTACGCAAAAATAGGACTGTATTTCAAAATGGGCCACAGAATTGCAGGAAATACATACAAGTGAAGAGAAAGAAGGCTATTTCTATCCTGTGAGGACTTGAAGTTTGATTGAGGAACTTTTAGCATAAATAAATGGGGACGCCATTCTAAGTTAGTTCCCAGCTTTCGAAACTTGTTCAAAAAGTGGCAGAGAGAAAAAAATATAAAATATAAAGAAAGCTTAAAATATAGAAGTGTACACAAATCTGTTTATATCCGTATTTGAGTTGCTAGTGATACAGACTTCTCCCTTTGACACCAATGTCAATGGAGCAGAGTCATGTTCTTTTATCAAGTCATTAATTGCTGTGGGAACTTCTTGTAGAGAAAACCCCTGATCCAGAAGAACTATAAAGCCGACCAGAAACACGTTACTGAATTAAGTGCATATTCTTATTCCTCCATTGGGGACTTACATTTTATAAGGAATAAAATTAAAGTAAATATTTATTCATCATGTATGATAACAGGACAAACAATATAAGTAACTTACCTGTAAAAGATTTGTAAACCCTAAAATACTATATGAGTATTTCTATATATTCGCACAATGTCTTTTCAAAATCTGGAGATCCTGTTTTTTCTTGGCTTCGTATAAAGAATCTGCACCCATTGTTATGGATCCAAAACATCTGTGCCACTACAGTTCTCAAAAATTTAGGAAATAGCATTTCCATCTCTTTGTTTTGTGTGTGGCATATAATGTGGACATAGTGTCATAGTGAATTCTGATAGGTTTGACTTCAAATCCAACTCATCACTTCCTATTCTGATCAAATTTCTGATTAATTTTCACAATTTTTCTAAGACTCTGTTACATCAAATATAACATTAAAACAAGACACCAAATTTAAAATCTCCTTGGAGAAGTAAATGAGGTGATATCTGTATAAATGGCTAACAAAGTTTGAGGCATGTTAGATCTGTCAATAAGTATCACATTCATCAACAAATAGGGGATTTAATGGTTCATCATTGAATAGTGTGCAGCTAATTACAAAATTGTCTAAGCATCAGATCTGTCATATGTATCATCAGGATAATAATAGCAAATTCATATGTTGCTGAGATTATTGCAAATAAATCAAGGATCATCAATAATATTCATTCCCACACTTCCTCTCACCTACAGTCTTCACTAGTTGTACCATTAAAGACAGCAGCACCGTGTTGAACATTTACAGATTGAATTAGTCACCAACTGCTTAAATGCTCAATGTGCTTTGCTTATTAAAATAAGTCTGAAACCATAAGATTTTACACAAGTGAATTACATGAACCATTTAATGCTGATATGGTCTTTCGTGATCAACCTTTATATGATAAGGTATACCAAACTCACATATACCACCTCAACTTTGTGTTTTATCCTTCACATGTTTGTGGCTGAAAGAATAAAAACAATTGTGAGAGATGTCCAGTTTCTGGCTCTGTATGTCACCACCGTTCTGCCCTAACAACAAATGAAAAGCTTAACAGATGGAAAAATCAACCACTCTTCTTGGGCCCATAAGGGAGAAGAGGACACAGGGCAAAGTGCTGCTCCAGAGCTTGGAGAGACAGACTGGCAAATACAAGTCACCATAGCTTACCAAAGCAGAGACTTACAGTAGAAACTGCCACAGGAACCAGTGCCAGAGTAGGAAAACCTAGAATACAGCTGATAAAATTCTGGAGGCTAAGTGCAGATACAACTAAGATTTAGAAACTCCCAGAAAACCCAGTCATAGGGAGACCCCCACAATATTGTGAGATTTAACTGCAGAAAGTCAACCAGTTTTCCACAGCAAATATTGGAGAAAAATCCCCCTATGTTTCTGGCAGAGGGAGGAGGGAAGGAACTGTTTTGAAACACTCCAGAGCATTGTGTTCTTCTTAACAAGGCCTGCTTTCAGAGGAAACTCTGAAGTTAACCAGAGGCTAACTTGCCTGGGTGTGATCAGAGCCTAAGGGACATGCCCATGCAACCAGCTCTAGCCTCCCACATGGGAGGAGGGAAATACTGAATTTGAGCATGCCCTAGCCATCCTGTTCCACCTATGGGAGGAGGGAAAAAATAACCTGAGAAGCAATCATGAAGTTTGTGGTCCAAAAAGACTGAGACCCAACTGTATATTATAGAATGCTTCCCTCCTTCCCACAAGTAAACACCACATTGCTAAAAACTATTTACGACAGTTAACTTTTACCAGGTACAATATGTCCAGCTATCAAGAAAAATTATAAGACATACCAAAAGGCCCAAAACACCATTAGAAGAGACAGAGCAAACATCAGAACCAGACATTCAGGGATATTAGAATTATCAGACAGATAATTTAAAAGTACTATGATTAATATGTTAAGGGCTCTAATGACTAAAGTAGACAGCATGCAAGAACAGATGGGCAATGTAAGCAGAGATAGAAATCCTAAGAAAGAACAAAAAAGAAATGCTAGAGATAAAAAATAAAAATTAAAACATTGTAACAGAAATGAGGTATGATTTTAATGGGCTTATTAGCAAGAACATGGCTGAAGAAGTAATTTCTGAGATAGAGCATGTATCCTTGAATAGAATTATTCAAAGGATGTAATTTCTGAGATAGAGCATGTATCCTTGAATAGAATTATTCTTCATCGTGGACGCCCGACCGGCCATGGCTGCCACCAGCTTTGTCCTCATGACTTTTCATGAGGACACTTTTTTTTTTTTTGGTCATTTTTATTTTTTTCTTTAAAGTCCATTGATCGTCACAAAAACCCAGGAAATGCAACTAAGGAGAAAACAAATGTCCAACCGAGATCTAAGAACCCAGAGCTACGGAGGAGACGTGGCACTGGCCTGCTGGGTGTGCGGGAGGGGGGCGGGAGGGGTGGTCCCCGTGGGGCGGCCGGCCAAGGGGGACGCAGGAGGGAGAGGAGGCTGCCGGCCAGGCGGGCGGTTATGTTAACCGCTGCACGATGACGGCGTTGAGCAGGTTGGCTTCCTTCAGGGTCTGGCTCTCGTCAGCCAGCTCTTTGTTCGGGAAGGTAGTCATGAAAACTTCATGACTTTGTCCTCATGACCTTGAAAACTGAAAAGCAAAGAAAACAAAGGCAGAAAAATACAGAAGAGAATATCCAAGGACTATGGGACAGCTGCAAAAGGTGTAACATATGTGTAAATGGGAAAACCAGAAGGAGAAGAAAGACAGAAAGGAAAGGAAAAAAATCCTGAAAGAAACCAGAGGGGGAATCACCTTACCTACAGAGAAACAAAGATAAAAATTACATCTGACTTCTCAGAAACCATGTGAGCAAGGAGAGATTAGAGTGAAATATTTAAAGTGTTGAGAGGAAGTAAACACCAATCTAGAATCCTGAACTTGTGAAAAGAGTCACAAGTTTTCTTCAAAAAGAAAAGAAAAACAGACTTTCTCAGGCAAACAAAAATTGAGGGAATTTGTTGTTGATGTATCTTCCTTGCAAGAAATGTTAAAAGGTCTTTAGAAAGTGGGCTCAGGGGGCACCTTGGTGGCTCAGTTGGCTAAGTGTCTGACTTTGGTTCAGGACATGATTTCAAGGTTGATGGGTTCTAGTCCTGCAATGAGCTCTGTGCTGACAACTCAGAGCCTGTAACCTGCTTTCGATTCTGTGTCTCCCTCTCTCTCTGCCTCTCCCCTGCTTGCTCTCTCTCCCTCTCAAAAATAAACAATAAAAAACATTAAAAATTTAAAAAAAAAAGAAAAAAGAAAAGGGTAACAGTTGGTGGAGTATATGACTTTTGATGTTGAGGTTGTGGAGTTCAAGCCTCATATTGAGTGTAGAAATCACATAAAAATTAAAAAATCTTTAAAAAATTTTTAATGTTTATTTTTGAGAGAGAGAGGGAGAGAGAGAGAGAGAGAGAGCGAGCACAAGCAGGTGAGAGGCAGAGAGAGAGAGGGAGACACAAAGTCTGAAGCAGTCTTCAGGCTCTGAGCTGTTACCACAGAGCCCAATGAGGGGGCTTGGAACCCGTGAACCATGAGATCATGACCTGAGCCAAAGTCGGATGCTTAAACGACTGAGCCACCCAGGTGCCCCAATAAAAAAATATTTAAAAGATCTTTAGAAGGATGGAAAATTATAAAGATCAGCAACAGGGTCTACATAAAATAAAGAAGAGCATGGGAAGGAAAGTGAAAGTTTTGAAAAAAAATTTGTTTTTCTAATTCTTAATTGATCTAACATGTAATAGTTTGTTCAAAATAAAAATGCTATCAGTGCATTAGATCTTATGATTATTTAAGTGAAATGCATAACAGTGATGATATAAAAGTTAAGAGCGAGGAATTGGGATAATTTTGTTATAATAAGGAATTCATACCACCTGTGAAATGGCATAGTGTTATTTGAAAGTGAACTTGGATTAGCTGTAAATGTATATGATAAACTTTAGAGAAACCACAGAAAATGTTTTTGAAAAGAAAGGCAAATGATATGCTAAATAAGCAAGGATAGAAAAAGGAATCATAAAATGTTCAATTAAATCCACAAAAGGAGAAAAAGAGAGGAAGAAAAAAAATGCTGGTAGGAATGCCAAAAAGCGGAGCCACTTTGAAAGACAGTTTAATGTTTTGTTATAAAACTAAACGTATACTTACTAAACAATCTCGCAATTGCACTCCTTGGTATTTACCTAAGGGAGTTGAAAATTCGTATCTGTCATAGACTCTGGGTCTGGAGTTCTTTCTTGTCCGCCATAGAGCAGACCCAGGACTGAAATGCCAGAGAAGCTAATGTCTGGGAGGAGACAAGAGCCCGAGTATGGGTCCTTGCTCCGTTTATATTAGGATCAGAAATCTTACAAGCCTTGATGGATGTCCACAAAGAGACAATGAAAGCATGAACATTAACTCATGGGTATGAGGGAAAGAGGGTTTTGAGATATGTGGTGTTAGGGGTTTGGGTCAATACAAAACACAAGCCTGGTGGCCGATTGTTGTTTATAGCAGACAGGAGGCGCCTCCCCTGTTTACCTAAACTTGCCTAGGGGACAAGAAAGACAGAGCAGGCTCCCTCAAGGTCAACAAGGCACCTTTCTTTTGCTAATTAGCTCTGCTCTGGGCAACCTTGCCTGCTGTGGTCTATAGCCCTGTTTACCTGTTTACCTATTTTGGTTCTTCCTTCCTGTGAAAGCAGCTTTCTGCTATTTTACTAATTTGGAGGTGGGGTGGAGAGGGGCTGAGGGCTTTTGCCCTGACTACCTAATCTTGTTTGCCTAACCTTGGATGTTTTCATCCTGTGGCTTTCTATTTCTTTATGCCTTGTAACCCATCAGTGTAAACTCAGGGAATTCCTAAGCTTATTCCCCACACATATCTACACAAAAACCTGAACATGGATGTTTATCACAGCTTTATTCATAATTGCCAAAACTTGGAAGCAAACACGATGTTCCCCAGTAGACTAATGGATAAATAAATTGTGGTACATCCAGACAAGGAAATATTATTCAGCACTAAAAAGAAATGAGCTGTCAAGCCATGAAAAGACATGAAGAAACTTAAGTGAATATTACTAAGTGAAAGAAGCCAATGTGAAAATGTTACAGACTGTATTATTTAAGTAGTTGATATTCTGGAAAAGGTAAAACTTTGGAGACAGTAAAAAGATTAGTGGTATCAATGGTTGCCATTTGTGGGAGTGATGAAATGGTGGAGCATAGGGATTTTTAGAACAGTGAAAATACTCTTCATGATACCATAATGGTGGTACACGTCATTCTGCATTTGTCCAAACCCATAGAATGTACAAAATCTAGAATAAACCATAATGTAAAATGTGGACTTTGGGTGACTATGGTGTGTCAATGCAGGTTCATCAGTTGTAATAAATATACCAGTCCGGCGGGGAATGTTGATAATGAGGAAGTTTCCCATGTGACACTGGGAATATATAGGAGATCTCTGTCTTGTTTCTGCTCAATTTTTCTGTGAAACTGAAACTGTTCTTTAAAATTGTCTTAAGAATAATTTTAAAACTTTGAACAAATTATGCGGAATGAACCTAGGTTTGCTTTTAAAACCATAGACAGAGTTGAATAACTATTTTGGCTGCAACACAAGGTATTAACTGATTATCAAAATACCGAGTTATTCTAGGTCTACCTGGATTTGTTCTGTGGTTGAAAAAGACCCTTGGATGTCACAGGAAAGTTTGAAGAACTTTCTAGAAATCTCCTTTCAGATATTAACTATAAATCATTTCAAATTAGAAAGGTATTTTAATGTTACAGAATGTTGCATTTTGAAGTTCAACAGTTCCTCCTGGGGCGTCTAATTCAGATCACTGTTTGAAAAATAAACACCAAATTGTTACAGAATAGCAAATGTTCTTTAAAAGAGATAAGCAGATGGAGTTTTTACTAATTACCAAGTACTGTTTAGTGCAGCTTAAGGTAAGAATCCATATAAACCTGTTTTCTAATCCAGCAGAATACATCACAGAAGGAATAGATATGGGGTAAATGGCTGCCCTGTGTTTTGATATAAATAAGATCATTAGAGCTGCAAGAAAGAAAATGGCTTTCTTATAACTTGTATAGGGTCATTTTCTTCTATCATAATACTTTGAGACTGTTGTTTCATGCTGGATGGATCTACTTTGAACCAAACATATTTTAATGTAAACTATAATCCATATTTCCTTCTTCAAGACCAACTCCCTAGATTTCTTTACTGTGGATCTCTTTACAGTTGTGTGCTCTTCTCTATTCATCAGAAGATAAATCAGTGCAAAGAAAATGAAGTTATCTCAAAAAGAACTCAAAACCAGTCCAAAGGGCTTTGAATTAGCACTCTAAATAAAGGTTTTCTAGGATTACCAAAAGTTTAGGCTGTCCAAGTTATTGGACATAGACAGCTCTCTGTGCAATTGAATTTCTGTTGTAACAAAAAGAATCCCAATTAAAAACTAAATCTTTCTAAGATTCCTACCATTAATTCTCTGATCGAGTGGCTAAGTGACTGTATTACCTAGAAAGGATGACAACTTATGTAATGTATTGCAGAAACTAGTTTCTCTGTTTTCAGGCAGAGTAGAAGGGAAGAAGATGAAAGGATCTGAAAAAGGATTCAGGAAGATACTGATAGGTGAATGAAATTTTGTGGGAGAAGGAGACAGGGGTCACTGACAACTCAGACTGTGTGAGGGCATTTGGGTTACTAAAAGAAAATCACCAGCCCATTTCTGGTTCTAAAAGGCAAATGAAAATGATTCCAGGGAATGTGATCGTATTTCATTGCATCCAGACATAATAGTTATTAGAGAGAAATAACAACCTTGCTTTATGACTACAGGAATTTATGATCCACCGCCTTTTCTCTCAAGGAATTTAAAACTTAGCTGAATTCACAAGCATACACAGAGTTAAAAACTACTGAAAGAGTTAAAGAGACTATAAGAAATTTGCACATGTCACTCCATAATTAATGGCAAACGAACAATACAGAATATGTGGGTTCTGACTTCATTAGTTGGTGGCGAAGGTCAAGGCAGTCTTCAGGGAAGTGGCATACCTTTTGGCTCCTCTTAGAAAGTCAGCCACTGTAGCAGCTAAAAATAAAAGAAGAATAAACAGAAGAAATGTATTTTAAATTAATATTCAAATGATTTTGAAATATTCAAGTTGAGCTACTGTGAGCAACAGTAATTACACCAAAAAATGAGTAAATGTTATAATTATAACTGCAGTAAAAATTATCCAGCAGTTTCAAGGAGAAGCTCTGCACAGCATATTGATCAGCAGTTATAGGGCTTTTCTTAAGGATGAAAGCAACCTGAAGATAACTTAAATTCAGTTTGTTCACATAGTGGATGTTCCAGTGGCTGAGCCACAAGACCATACGAGTAGCTAGCTTCACGAATTCTGGCCCCTACTGTTTACATCAAATGTAATAATCTTATATTAATACATTTCCTGGATTATACCACGGGGAGAAAAACTGCTCTCCATAGTTCTCTAAATTTCTCAGTTCAAACCAGTTAGCTAAGGAATTTTGGGTTAGAATCACTGTTCTCCATTTATTAGCCCCAATACAATTCTAAAACATGTTAATCGCATTGAAAATATTACATCTAGGATTATAAATTCAGACTTCTAATAGTGATCGGGAGAAGGAAGAATAACACCGCCTGTTACTCTGCCTATGTTTACTACCACTCTCTGCACCATGACCCCACCTGAATCCTGAGCCTCCCCCCTAATCTCTAGGCCTAACCCTGATCTTAAACATACCTAGGTTTTGTTCATTTGTTCATTTCTTTTTTAGATTCTACATGTAAGTGAAATCAATACATCAATACAGAGAACAAACTGGTGGTTGTCAGAGGGAAGGGGGTGGAGGGTAAGCAAAAGAGGTGAAGGGGATTAGGCGATACAAACTTTCTGTTATAAAAATAAGTAAGTCATGGGGATGACAAGTAAAGCATAGGGAATATAGTCAATAATATTATAATAACATTGTAGGCTGACAGATGGTGACTGCATTTATCATGGTGAGCATCTGTAATGTATGATTGTTGAATCCCTTTGTTGTTCACCTGAAACTAGTGTAATGCATGTCAACCGTATTTCAATTAAACATTCTCACACACACACACACACACACACACACACACACACACACTCACACACACTCACACACTCACACACACACACAAAACATACCTAGGCTGGTTGCTAATAGTCTCTGCCTATTCATTCCATCCCAATCCTACATTTTATGTCTTTCTTTAGAAGATGGTACACAGTTTCCTATCAGGTTAAGTTAAACTCCTCAGCACTATATTGTAAGTTCTCCCCCATCAGACCCTACAAATACCTAATGATTTTCTTTCAGAGGCCCTCAGATTTCATTAACGGCTCTGGTTTACTTCTACATACTCACTTCCCCCAACCAAAGCAGTCAACTCCCTGTAGCCTCCTCACACTCTATGCCTCTGTGACTATTTTTCTGATAACCACACACCTGATCAACCCTGATCAGGTGATCAACACACCTGATCAGATAGTCTTCTGAAAAGCTACCGGCGTCTGTAAATACAACTTCATTTTCTAATTTACACCTTCTTCTGAACTTGTTGAATTCAGTCTTGTCTCACCAGCTCTGAGGTTTGCAGTCCCCACACCACCCACCATACTGCCATGTGTATGAAGTTGAGTATGTATCTATTGAATGAATAAATGGAAAAAGGAGCAATTGAATTATTGAGTCTGTGGACGGCAGAGGATTCAGAGAGTCTTGGAAATTTAGATGTCTAATAATAAACATTGATTGATTGTGAAAATTTGCTTTTTGTATTTTACATTTATTAGGTTGATTTAATGCAACATAACTGTAAAATTCACTTATTTTTGCTGGAATTTTAATGGTGCTTATAATCTAGTGGAGGGAGAGAGAAAACAAACAAGTAAACACCCAAATAAACAAGACGATTTATCATTAATTTTTGCTACATATATATTATACATGTTATATATTACCAGTTTATTGATGACTCTAAATTATGCAGTAGGATATAGATATGAATCTTTTCCCCAATGACTAGTTTCAGTGCTACTCGGCTAAATCTCTCTTTCCTACCCTATAATGACATCTTGGCCAGAAATCCCAACTTTCTAGTTGATCTAGCTATAAAAACTCAAGCCGTTAAAAAACTTTAATCTTTTTTTAAAGTTTTTATTTAAATTCCAGTTAGTTAACATACAGTGTCATATTTGTTTCAGGCACATAATATAGTGATTCAACACTTCCATACATCACCCTGTGCTCATCACAAGTGCACTCCTTAATCCCACCACCTATTTAACCCATCCCATTCTGGTAACCATCAGTTTTTCTCTATAGTTAAGAGTCTGTTTCCTGGTTTGCTTCTCATTTTCCCCCTTTGTTTGTTTGTTTTGTTTCTTAAATTCCACATATGAGGGTGCCTGGGTGGCTAAGTCATTGAGCATCTGACTTCAGCTCAGGTCATGATCTCACAGTTCATGAGTTCGAATCCCACTTTGGGTGAGCGTGAGCCCTGCTTTGGGTGAGCATGAGCCCTGCTTTGGGTAAGACACGAGCCCTGAGTGAGCCCTGCTTCTCTCTCCCTCTCTCTGCTCCTCGTGGGATTCTCTCTCTATTTCTGCCCCTCACTCACTTGCGCCCTCTCACTCTGTCTCTCAAAAAAAAAAAAAATTCCACATATGAGTGACACCATATGGTATTTGTCTTTCTCTGACTGACTTATTCCAATTAGCATACTGTCTAGCTCCATCCGTGTCCTGGTAAATGGCAAAATTTCTTTCTTTTTATGGCTAAGTAATATTCTACTGTATATCTTTATACCATATCTTGTTTTTCCACCTTATCAATCAATAGACATTTGGGCTGTTTCCATAATTTGGCTATTGTAGATAATGCTACTATAAACATCAAGCTGTGTGTATTGCTTTGAATTTGTATTTTTGTATTCCTAGTAGTGCAATTGCTGGATGGATCATGGAGTAGTTCTATTTTTAACTTTTTAAGGAACCTCCATACCATTTTCCAGAGTGTCTGCATCAATTTGCATTCTTACCAGCTGTGCAAAAGGGTTCCCCTTTTTCCACATCCTCGCCAACACCTGTCATTTCTTGTGTTGTTTATTTTAGCCATTCTGACAGGTGTGAAGTGATTTCTTATTGTAGTTTTGATTTACATTTCCCTGATGATGAGTGATGTTGAGTATCTTTTCATGTGTCTGTTGGCCATCTGTAGATGTTCTTTGGAGAAATGTCTATTCATATCTTCTGCTCATTTTTAATTCAATTATTTGAGTTGTTGAGTTGTTGTTGAGTTTTGTATGTTCTTTAAATTTTTTGAATACTAACCCTTTATCAGATATGTCATTTTCAAATATCTTCTCCCATTCAGTAGGTTGCCTTTTAGTTTTGTTAATTATTTCCTTTGCTGTGCAAAAGTTTGTTGTTGTTGTTGTTGTTGTTGTTGTTGTTATTGTTGTTGTTGTTGTTGTTTGATTTAGTCCCAATAGTTTATTTTCTATTTCCCTTGCCTCAGGAGACAAACCTGGAAAAATGTTGCTACAGTTGATGTTAAAGCAGTTAACTGTCTATGTTCTCTTCTAGGATTTTAATGGTTTCAGGTCTCACATATAGGTCTTTTAATCCATTTTGAATTTATTTTTGTGTATGGTGTAAAAAAGTGGTTCTGTTTCATTCTTTTCCATGTTGCTGTCCAGTTTTCCCAAAACCATTTGCTGAAGAGACATTATTTTTCCCATTGGATATTCTTTCCTGCTTTGCAGAAGATTAATTCAACAGATAATTGTGGGTTCGTTTCTGTCTGGGTTTTCTATTCTATTCTGTTGATCTCTGTGCCTATTTTTGTGCCACTACCATACTGTTTTGTTCACCACAGCTTTGAAGTCTGGAATCGCGATGCCTCCAGCTTTGCTTTGCTTTGCTTTTTCAAGGTTGCTTTGGCTATTTGGGGTCTTTCATGGTTCCGCATAAATTTTAGGATGATTTGTTCTAGCTCTGTGGAAAACACTGTTAGTATTTTGATAGAGATTGCATTAAATGTAGAGATTCCTTTGAGTAGTATAGATATTTTAACAATTTATTCTTACAGTCTGTGAACACAGAATGTCTTTCAATTTTTTTGTGTTGTCTTCAATTTCTTTCATTTGTGTTTTATAGTTTTCAGAGTACAGATCTTTACCTCTTGGTTGGGTTTATTCCTAGGTATCTTTTTGGTTTTGGTGCAATTATAAATGAGATTGATTCCTTAATTTCTCTTCCTGCTCCTTCATTATTGGTGTACAGAAATGCAACAGGGTTCTGTATGTTGATTTTGTATCCTGTGACTTTACTGAATTCTAGCAGTTTTAGCAGTTTTTTGATGGAGTTTTTTGGGCTTTCTAGTTATATAATATCATGTCATTTGCAAATAGTGAAAGTTTTATTTCTTCCTTACCAATTTTGATGCCTTTTATTGTCTTTTTGTTATCTGATTGCTGTGGCTAGGACTTTCAGTCCTATGTTGAATAAAAGTGGTGAGAGTAGACATCCCTGTCTTGTTCCTGACCATAGAGGAAAAATTATCAGTTTCTCCCCATGTAGGATGATATTAGCTGTGGGTTTTTCATATATGGCCTTTATTATGTCGAGGTAGTTCCCTCCAGACTTACTATGTTGAGGGTTTTTATCATGAGTGGATGTGGTACTATGTCAGATGCTTTTTCTGCATCTATTGAAATGATTATATGGTTCTTATCCTTTCTTTTATTAGTGTGATGTAACACACTGATTTGCAAACATTGAACCACCCTTGCAACCCAGGAATAAATCCTACTTGATTAAACGTTTAATCTTCAACTCAGTTTATATCCCATTTCTTTTCCTCTCTCTAGTACAATCTTTAGCTGGGAATCTGGATTCAAAGAGTGGAGAAGGCAAATGTATGGTATGGCTCTGATAGCACTCAGCCTGTTCTGTTGCTGAGGTGGGATATGGCTCAATCCTGGATACTTTTTTAAGTATATATTTGGTGAAATTTCTCATTCTTGCATAGTGAAGAAGCCTATTCCCTCTCTGGATTCTGCCATATCTTTCCAATTCTCTCCTCTGCTCATTTAGACACAGGGGCAGCTCTTAAGTCTGTTGCCTAGGCATACATTCACAAAGTAAACAAAATGGCCCCCATTTTGTAGGATGGGTGCTTTGGGGTGCTTTGGAGTCCTATTGGTTTATGAGAGGGAAAGAACCTCTCATAATGAACCAGGTGAACTCTTCCACTTTGAACAGGTCATTCTTTAAGGGCAACCATCTCTGTGACTCTCATCCAAATCTGCCCTTTTTCTACTGCATCACCTCACCATCTCTCAGCTTCAGTCTCCTCTAGTCTTTTCATGTAGGGAGCATGCATTAAAATATTCCCATCTTGTGCTTTACAGTTTCTTTAAGTTGGATGCCCTTGGTCTGCTTGACAATGTTTTCTTTTAGTCCTCAGTGGGCTCTAGTCCTCAATGCTTAAGCACCAGGAAATGCCTGAATCATTACATATACTTTCCTTTCTCTGTCTTCCTTCCCTGTGAAGTTAGAAAAGTTTAAATTTCTTTTCAGTGTTGCTATTTGCATGGCTGTCACCATGGTGACAATAATCCAAGACAAAAAGACACCAGTATATGCAGACAAGAGATATAGAGTGATTCAAGACTGTAACTGTATAAAATTATCTACAAAAAGTGTCTCAGTGATACCCACCACCATCTCCCCAGACCTATGAAGCATCATTGCAGATAGACAGCCTGATTAGAAGTAAGAATCTTGCTGCGTCTTTGGAAAAACTTTCTATTTTCTTGGGCACTTGTAGCTTTGGATATGGTAACTGCCCAACAGCCTGCCCAATAGTAGTTCTGAGTAACTGATAAAATCCTGAGTCATCACAATGAAGCTGAGTGTATTGAAATTCTGTCCTATCTAGATTGCCTGGTTTTCCATCCATACCACTGCTTTCTGGCTGCCTCTCATGTAGTCATATGTGCCTTTACCATTTGCTTGCACTTGGACTCATGATTGGTTTGGCAAATACATTGTTCCTGGCACATGAAAACAACAATGATAAACTTTTCAATAGTGTCAATAGCTGATGATCAAGTGCAATTTTCAGAGTTCAACTACAACTGCTTCAGCCTGAGAAGGGATGACTTCTTTTGCTGTTTGTTAGAAGTAAAAATGAAGCAATGAAGCAGGTTTGTTTCTCTTATACGTATTTTCTTTCTGGATCTTTTCACATGATCATAATCTGAGATAAGTGACAAACTGTTCTTTTTCTTTTTTTCAGCTGGATGAGCAATTAAAGTAAAAGCATATGTGTTTGCCTGACTTTCACGATAACAATTTTGTAGACGAGCACTGAATATTTTGCATTTTGGGAGACTACTAAGTGATTTAAGCAACTGAAGTCAAAATTGACATAGAAAAACAGTAAGAGGACACAGTCAAATGAACAATTAATTTTTCATGTCCATTTGAAAAGGAAATATCTGAATAGATGAGCACATCAAAGTAATATTTGCACAGGGGTTTCAATGTCTACCATACCTGGAAATTTTTATTTTATTTAACAAACATGTATAACATTCTATGTATGAGCCATGCTTATTTTGAGGTGAGGATTTATAAATGTTAACTCATTTAATCTTTATAGCAACCAAATGACTTGGATGTTATAATTACCATCCCCATTTTATACAATAGGAAACTAAGGCAATGAATGGTAAATAATTCCCAAGGTTCACACAGTGAGGGAAGCATGGAGGTTGGACTTGCACACAGATAGTCCAGCTCAGACCTGTAGGCTTTAACTTGTACACTGGGCTACAAAGAGACCAGCCTCTCGGTCACAGTCCGACCTTGCTGAGCATGTGTGGTGAGTGTGTGAGCTCTGCAGCCAGGTAGGCATGAGTTTAAAAACCTGGCTCGGCCACATGCTGGATTTGTGACCTTGGGCAAGTACCTGCAGTGCTCCATCATCTGTATGCCATTTTTTTTTCCTGAAAAGAAATTTTATTTAAATAAGGATTTAAATACATTATATAACATTAAAATTGAAGGAAAAAATAAACTAAACACCAGTCTGTTACTTCACATGGCTTTGGGCCGCTATTGCTGGTAAGTTGCAAGCTCTACAGCTGGCTACATGCCTGATATATAGGTTTGAAGTTTGTCCCCTTGTCAGAAGTTTAACTCTGATAGAAGGTTCACCTCATATTCTGGTGTTTGGACATCGATTAGCTAGGACATGTCTGGTCACAAAGACCTTGGTGGCAAGCCAGAGGCAGTATCACACCCTCCTAGGGGGAAGGTGGCTGCTCCAAGCTCTGCCCACCTGGTCGGGTTGGAGACCCCAGGGATCTTTCTTGGCTACCAATGACTCCCTGTAATCATACAGCTGCTGTTCTTGCCTTACCCCATCCTGTCCTGTCAGCTTCACTGTGGGCTTTTTAGGTGGTGAACATTCCTGTCCACCTGTTCAGGTGGTAAACAGCCCATGGTGTCCCTCATAAGGGCAGGGAACTCTGAAGAGGGGGAGCCGAGGAGCTTCTGGTCAGACATAGCCATCTGTGATCTTGGGACTCTAGGCTTGACTGAAATATCATGTAACTGCTTGATTTTAGGCCAAACACTGATAGGTGTCTCCTGCTTGCCCTCTGTTTAATTGAGGGACTTCAAGCCTAGACAGCAAGTTTCTTTTCAGTTTATTGCATGAATGAGTTGTGCTAGTCTACGTTAAAAGCAGACCCTAAATGTTTACATTATACAAGCTGTTGGGTTTTCAAATTTGTGACAGGGGACGGAAGGGAAATTCTACTCATTGCAAGGATATCCTCAGTCAAGTTTTAGTGAGCCCAAAGCACTTTGGACCCATGGACCTTCAGCTGGTCATCTTTAGCTGGTCCAGTCTCTCTACGAGGAACTGGCATATGTTCTTGTGCTGGTCGCTCTGTAGCAGAATTACTTCTCCATATTGTGGATGCTCAATTACAGTACCATTGCAGGCAGATTTCTTCGTAAACGCCTTCACTACTTTCTTTTTATTGTAATCGTCAGTGATCCCTTGGACAGTGTAAGGGTATTCCTGCCATTTCTCTGTTGAATTCTTGTAAGGATGTAATCCTCAGTGCCAGCAGGAAGCAGATCATCATCAAAGGGGTCAAAAGAGTGGAGGTTTGGGATAACAGATGTACAATAAGTTTCCCTTTCCTCGGTGGAAACTGCGGAAAGCAGTGGGAGAAGGCAGGCAGGAGTGGTGGGGGTATAGAGCATTGGGAAATATGGAGGTTGCAAGGGGAGGCTGCTAAGTCCTCAGCAACAGCTCAATGACTAGAATGTATGCCATTTATTCCAAGGGTTTGGGATGGGGGAGGAGATATAAATACATAATACACATAAGAGAAAGCATTTAGAATTATGTTAGGCACAAGGACAGCAATAAAGTGGGTTATTTATTAATATTTCTATTAGATAATAATAAAGAACATGGAATGTGCCAATCACCACCACCAGTCCAGTCCAAGCAATCACATCTGTTGCCTAGACTATTGCTCTTGACTTCCATTCTGACTCCACACCTTCAGCCCTACCTCCAGCCCAGAGCGAATCCTTTTTAAACTGCAAATTTGATTGTGTCCATGTAAGTATAGATCATTCAGTGATTCTCAAGATTCCTATGTTAAAATGCAGAAGAAACCTTACCAGGGCTTGCCTGATCTGGTACCTTCCCACATTTCAGTCCCATTTCAAGCATTCTCTTTCATGTACCTCATGCTTATGGTAAGGAGACTAGAGACTGACCCCCCCCCCCAAATCAGCAATCTCAATGCTGCTCATTAATTCCACAGGCATTTGTTGAATGTCTACTCAAGTTGCAGGTGCCAAAAGAGCATAAAGTGGAGGTATCCAGGGGTCCTTTCCCAAACATGTGAACATTAATAGGAATGTACACAACACTATTTGTATGGCCCCATCTCTCCTTTCCTTTTCAAGCAAACTTCCTGCCCAAGCCTGCTTTTACCACTGGCCTTCTAATGGCTTAAATTTGACTTTTGCCTCCACTCAACCTCTGAAACCGTTCTCACTCAGATTATAAATGACATCTGTGGCAGTTTCTGAGAGTTGTCTGTCTACTACCCATTTTAGAGAGAGAGAATGCTTAGGACAATAATGAGCCAGCTTAATAAAAACAAAACAAAACAAAACTGTCATCCTTATTCCTTTGCAGCTTTGAAACTGTAATTAGCAGTCTACAGAGGATTTCTGGGAAAGATGCATTTGCTGATTAAACAAACAAACAAACAAACAAACAAAAAAGTGCTGAACTTTCCTCCTTGTTATTTGTTCCTTGTAGTGTAGATGTGAGGCTGGAGGTGGACCAGCCACATGGTGATCATAATATGAAAAACTATTTGTAAAGAAAATGAAACACGAAGGCGCCCGGGACATTGATGAGGTTGTGAAGCCCCTGAAGGACTCTTAAAACCTTCTGTTTCTCAACTTTGAACATGATCAACAGATATCTGTTTACGTAGCCAAACACAGTTTGTAACTGATACATAATCCTAAAACTAACTTCAATAAGCAATGTTTGCTTATTTATATTTCTGAAGCATTTTAATGTATTTATTGCTGATGATTATTTTTCCCCCCACTTGAATCCATTTATATACCAGTTGTGGTGTTACAACTCATTCTTTTTCTTTCTTTCCATCTTCCTGTGGCTTCTTCTTAGTCTCTATTCTAGGTTCCTCTTCTTCTGATCATCCATCGATTGTATGTTGACACTTCTCATTTTTCTTTAAGGTGTCCTCTTACTTTTTATTCTCTGCAATTCTACCTGAAAGATGTCATCTACATCAAGGCTGTTACTACAAAATACATGCCCCAAACTTACAAATCTTTGTGTTTCTGGTCCAGTGCTCTTTTCTTAACTCTAGGCTTAAATAACAAATGACCTATAGAACATTTATACCCGGATATGCCATAGCGACTTCCAATTTAGGACTTCAAAGACTGATATTGAAATCTCAAGTTTTTGCCACAATTCTGGAAAGAATTACCTCCCTTTTTGTACCTTCATTACACCATGTGATTTTTATTACAGCATTTACCAGATTTACAGTAGCATTTTATTATAGCATTTACCAGATTTACAGTTTATGGCACACATAAGAAGAAAATGCAAGTCAGCATGGCTTAAACAAAAGGAAATGTATTATCCCTCATAACAGTATCTAAAGGTTGGGAGCTCCAGAGTTAGTGAATTCAGCAGGTCAGTAATAATACCAAGAACCCTGGTCATTTCAGTCTCTTTATTCTCCCATCTTTGTTGTGCCACCTGATGATTGACATGGGTTCAGGCCTCAAATCCAAACATGTACAAGTCTAGAAGAAGAGAACATCTTTTGCCTATGTATCTCCTTTATAGAACAAAAAGAATGTCTTCATGGAAGCTGCCCAGAAGATTCACCTTCATTATCCAGAATTATAAATCATGTTCTTTTTTAAAGAAATCCTTAGAAAAGAGAATGGGATCACTGTGTGTTTACATATTTTTATGTTCTCCCTATTGAGTTTTGAGTTTCTTATCACTAGTTTTTATTTTTTGTCTCTACCACATCTTAATGGTATTCCCAGACACAGTAGATATTCAGTGAAAGTTGAATGAATTCATTTTGGTCTGGAGATCTGAAGAATATCTGACCTAAACAAACTGACTTTGAAAATATATATACCTGTTATATGAAAGGGAACATTAACAAACTCAATTCACAAATGAAACAATGATTTAGAACTCTGGAATGAAAGTAGTTGTATCATAAAGAATCATAGAAGATGATCTGTACACTGTGTGATATTAGTGAAATTTCAGAATACTACAAAATTTCTCATGGAATAGAGTACATTCTTACTAGGTATTCTGTAATTCCACTGATGGGAAAAATGTAAAATAAACATAATTTCAAGATATCAATCCATATCTATTTAGCCCGTACCTATTATTTTTCACTGTTCTATGCAGAACATCATTTATCCTTATGAAGTGGTCCCTTTATTCATTACACTTTATTTGTTGGGGTGACAGGATTGAAGCAAAGGTAAAACATTGGGTGATAACATCAATTGTTGATACATAGGTGTAAAACATTACAGTAAGAGCTGTGGAAGTCCTAATGGGATGAGGAGTTGGCTTTGGGCTCCGAAAGCTTGCTTATTACTAGCCTTTTGCCTTTGGTCAAGTTTTTAAACATTTCCAAACCCCACTCTGTTATGTATAAAATAAGGGTAATAATACAGATTTTATAACATTTTCAACAAATAGCATTTATATCTACTTTTCATCTATGTGCCAGAACCTCTCAGATTTACATTTCCAACATCGTGAAGATATCTCAGAGGCATCTCAAACTAAGTAGCTGTATAAAAATGAGCTTTCAGGCTGACTTCACAATTTTATCTCTTCAGAGTTTCCTACTTCAGTACATTTTGCTTCATTGATGAATCCTAGGAGAGACTGTTGAAATATGGTTCACTATCATTCCTCATAGTCAATCTATAATCAATACTATATATTCTTGTGCTAATATATCTGGTCTCAACAGACACTTCTCCATCTCTTCCACCAGAGACTCAGAGAGTAGGTTGGCATTTTAGTCTACGTAAATATTTTGTCATTTTATTGATGGAAATGTCTTCGTCAGCTCCTAACTAGACTTCTGTAAAACACTCCTTGCCCGATAAGACATCCTCTCCCCTCCCCACCACCAGCTTCTACCTCCAGACTACCTAATTCTTTATTTAAGACAATTGTCCTCTGCCTAATCCCTATGGATTTTCATTTCACCAAAGGCAAAGTTCAAAGCTGTTGGTGTGTTTTCTTGAAGGCAGCCTCTCCTTACCTTCCTGGGCTAATCTTGAGTATTCTGAGTCCTGTCTGCTCAGGCCTTTCACACCCATTGTGTCACCACCCCCGTGTGACTGACTCCTCCTATTGTGAAATTTCCCTCTTTCAGATGAGCCTTTTCTGACCAACTCTCTCTCTCTCTCTCTCTCTCTCTCTCTCTCACTCTAATTTTACCAGACATTACAGTTTTCTCTGATATACACAAAAATACATTTTTTTTTATTTTTGGCAAAATGTTAAACAGTGCTTGCACTTACATTTTTGTTTATCAAACATTTTTGATAATGGCAATATATACATTCTAATTAAATAAGTCAGTTGACTGTTCTCACACAACTATGTAAGCACATAAGCAAACCATTATTTATATAAAATATAATTAATTGGAAAATGGTGGTCATATGCCCTGTGCCAGGAGGACACTGATGGGCATTAGGCAGTTAATGTACATCAACCATAATTCATAACTGCAAACTGAAAGCACAAAATGGCAATTGCCTCTAATATTAATCTGCAGAATTTCTTCTTCCAGAGATTCAACATTTCTGTAGGCCAATCTGGGATGTTTAACAGTTTCTGTGTTGAAGGGTACCTGGGTGGCTCAGTTGGCTGAGCATCTGACTCTTGCTTTCAATCCAGGTCACGATCCAAGGGTCATGGGATCAAGCTTGCATTGGGCTCTGTGCTGAGCATGGATCCTGCTTGACATTTGACATTCTGTCTCTTCCTTTGCCCCTCTCCCCAACTTGTGCTTGCTCTCTTTCACTCTCTCTCTCTAAAATAAAACATGAAACAATTTTTTTTAAAAGTTTCTATGTTGAGTGGAAGGAGGGATGGATCACTCTGCTTTGTTAGTAAAGGGGGTAGAGATATTCTCAGACAGAAGTCTCTGGCATTTGGATAATGTGACCATGATAACTGAGCTCCCAACTGTTCACATGTGGTTAAACAGGGGACCCTAAGGCCAGTGGACAGTTGTGTTGCAGTGAAACATTTATTTCAGGACCCAAAGTCCTGGGGAAGGAACAGGTTGCTTCAAGTTTAATGATTGGAAGTTCAGTTCTTTTTAAGTGTTTGGGGAAAAAGTTGAAATTACAATCCTTCACTCTCCTCTCTCATTTACCATTATATGTAGGTGAGTGGGGGATAGTGAACAATAAATTGCACTACTTAGAGATATAGGCTAAGCCATTTTTTGGGCAGCAGTGTCAATAAAGTACACATATAACATCAGTTTCCTATTACACACATCATTCAGAGTCATATATTAGTATAATGGAAAAAAGGGAGACCAAAATCTAAAATGAAAAGAGAAATTGAAGTACAACCAGAGCAAGTAGCAGCTGAGCCAACAGCAGCCAACACTGTGAAACATTTAGTCAGTACTCCTGGAAAACAAGTGCTTCTG
Organism: Panthera uncia; assembly: GCF_023721935.1. NCBI lineage: Eukaryota > Metazoa > Chordata > Mammalia > Carnivora > Felidae > Panthera > Panthera uncia. The sequence continues at coordinate 33,783,940 of NW_026057586.1, read as the reverse complement.
GCATTAATGACCCTCGATGTCACGTCCCAGAAAGCTGACAAGCAGCTGGGGTGCAAGAATATTGGAAGCAAATTTTTCTTGCTATTTTCAAGTAATTGGAAATAAATAGACAACTGCCCCCACACATCGCCCTGCAGATTGTGATTTAGTTCAAGAGTTTTGAAGGTGAATGTTTCTGTCTGTTTGCATTGACTTTGATGTGGATTTTTCAAAGTGGGTGTGATAGGACAGTCATCATGAAGGTATGTCATGGGTGCAAAAATGAGTGTTTCTTGAGGCGCAGATTGGTGGTGGTGGGGAGGGTTATCTATTCATCCTTCTACTTCTCTCTACACCCAAATCTAATCACACTTCTGCCCAGTTGTTGTCAGAGGCTAATACTGGTTCCAACATGGCTGTTCAATCAGCCCTAGAACCAACTCCCCAAGCATGGTTAGTGTTCATTCTGCTTTACTCAATAGATAGATTTCCAAATAGTTGCAATTACTTATTTATTTTCTAACTATACACAGAATCCAATTTTTATTGCTCTGAGAAGGCCAGCTAAGAAAAACATCTTTCTGCAGAGAAAAATTTCTTTCTGATACACACACACCGAAAATATGCACACAATGTACTCATTCTGAAGGATTTCTAAATGCTAAGTTTATAAAACACTTTGCAAAATATGGTACTAGTCAGGGATTATTTTGCCAGATCTGCCCCATAAATTTGGAAAGAGCTCACTTTCTATTGTTTGTGAAAACTTAGATTTTTATAATGAGATTAAGAAGGGTCCTAATAAATTGAATTCTTATCTTACTTTCTAAAGGAATTTTCATATAAAATTTCACTTTTATTCCATTTCAGTTTTCTGTTTCTTAACACCTTAATGTCACTATCTCATATGTGTTTTCTCTTGTTTTATGTTTGTGTATTTTCAATCTGTTTCTTTTCATTTGTAACTTTAATATTCCTTTTTATCAAGGAGTATTTATTAGAACCCCAACATGAATGACAAGGAATTATAAATTTCTATTATTCCCGTGTTCTCCTGCCCACCCTCCAAAATTAGTATTGTCATAAATTACATGAAGTTTAAGGAGTGTATATGAAAGTAATATTAAGGATTTTAAAATAAGCAATTCAAAAATATCCTGTCCTCTGTCTTGGTTATTTAACTTTATCAATGATTATTAAGACCCCATACCATGAAACAGAGGTCAATAAACCATTCTTTTCATTCTTACAGATATTTTTTTCTTCCTTAATTTAAACTTTACTTGTATCTGTATATTTTTATAAATATTTGAGTTGTTACATCTGCAAGTTTCAATAATATACCCATATTACCTAATCATAAGGTTTAAAAAAATGTCTGTGGACTATCACCTATCTAAAATGACAAAGGAGTCACCCTGCTTAAATAGAATCTGACCATTTCACACCTCTCTTGTTTCATTAGTATATTTTTATTTCTACATCATTTATATTATGTAAAGTGTATTTTTCCTTAATGATAGATCTGGGTTTGATGGGTTCCAGAGCTTGAACAATTTGGCTCTTTTTAATTAAAATAATACAAAACTATAATTGAGAAAATAGGTTAAAGAAAACTATTATTTCTTTTGACTGAGAAATCACAACAAATTAGAAATATCAAAAAATAAATAAATAAAGCCTTCTCCAAATCTAGGGTAATTGCGTATTTTTTATTAACAGTCAGATAGATACACCTGACTGTTTATATGTTTATTCCTTTATTTTTTTCTTTTGGCTGCACATTCTGATGACCTTTTCATGTGACATTGATTTTTGTAATATTTTCTATAATATCAACAAAAATATAATTCAGTCTCTTTTCTAGAGTGGTCAATTGATTTTTTTTTACAGCTAGAAATGTTCCTTGTAGCTTCCTAATTTGTTTTTGGTAATGGTATGCAAAATTATATTATTCTTATAAAATGTAGGATAATCTTTATTGGGTTTTCTTTTATAATAAGCTCTACAATCTCAGAGCATTTACCTTTTCTTGCACCATGATTAAACACTCTTAAATAGTAAAGTCACTTATTAATCCATGTTTTCTTTGTATGTTATTTGCTGCACCAGTGGCCATTTTCCACACAATTTCATCCAGAGCCCTCAGAGATCAGGGCAAGATATATCACTGTGTACACTAAGACACCATCCAGGGTATGAGTTCCTACACAAACAGGTCACTGATTTTGGCCTTGGCACAGATGAATGCTCTGCATGCACAGGATTTCTATTTCACACAATTCTCATTAAAAAATGTTAAAAATGAATATAGTGCATTTATAATTATATATGCTTTTATTAATATGAGAAAACATGGATTTTTTGAGTAGGTGATGATAACAAAATGTTTGATAATTGAAAAACATTTTTCAGGAGCTAGACCTAGCTCCATCTTCTTCCAACCTTGCTCTCTTTTGCTACTCACACACTTTGGGTGCTTAAGCATTTACATTGACAAAAGACCTTTAGCTTTACAACACTGTAACTTGATATTGGTAATGCTGAGTGGTGGGAGTTAGTTCTACTTTGGTCCATGGAAATTACAGTTAATCACGTGAATATGTCACATTGAATCCCAACTCAAAAATATTCCCAAATCAATTTTTTCTTTAGTGGTTCCCCAAAATGCCCATGGCTTTTCCAACAGAAGGGGAATATAGATAATAGGGAAACTGAAGTAGAGACCAAAGTTCTTCCTATAGTAGCTAAAATTAAATATCTGTGACCATACATGAATATAAGACTAGGAAGTCCTGACCCCAAAATGCATGCACCTGGCATTGGATCCTGAATTAGACGCTCACTATCTTCAGGGAATTGTTCCCATGTTTGTGTTACTTTTAAATGGATTCTGTATTCACCATCTATTTTTACATGTTTTTCTCTTTGTTTTTTGGTTGGATAAAGATGTATTTTTTAGTTATTCTTTAATAAGACATAATTGAGTAAACTGTTTAAAGTTTGAAAGTATCTGTCAACTGACTTTGAACCTGTGTGATAGTTCTGGCTGAAAAGAAAGCATAAACAGTGTAGTTTTGGAAAATATGAGTAACACTGTCTCTAACTTTGAGGATGTCTTAGGAGGTTTGCAGCCAATCTACTATTTCTGCCTTTACAGATGAGTTGATTTTTAAAATTGTTTTGACTTATATGCCCTTAGGTTTCTTTCTTTACCTCTTAAGTCCAGTAATGTACCCAGGATTTATATCCAGGGTGATACATACCAGATTTCCCTGGGATATATATATTTTTTCAACTTGTATATTTTAGTCTTTACTTTTCTTCCGAAAATTTTCTTGAATTATATCTTTTTTTTTTCTCATTCATTGTACTGGGACACCAATTATGCTTATAATCCCTTACTTAGCCTGTATTTACATCTAGCTTTATATCACAAATCCTTTCAACTTTTTTTTTTTTTAATTTAACTTTAATCCCCTTTTAAGACTTATTTTCATGTCCTTGGTGTGTTTTAAATGGTGGTCATTCTCCTGTGTTGTAGCTTCTAATATAGCCTTAATTTTTTTCCCATACTTTTCTAAGTTATTCAGTCTATCTATGTTGTGTTAGTATTTGGTCCTTAAAACAATTTACATCTTCTTCAAGAGTTTGTTTCATAGGGTGTATTTGTTTTGTTAAAATCCTTAATTTTCTTCAAATTTATCTGTTCTGTGGAAAAGTTTTAATTCTTGTTCTCACTGTTTTCAATGGATTGATTTCCTGTCCTTCATAGAAGTCATGTGAATATTACAAATCTTGATGTGAAGGTCATTATTTCTGGGCCAGGTGTCTGGTGAGGGAACAGTGAGCCCCTGAGCCAGGTCTGTCTGTGCATGTATGTTCAATTGCATAAATGAGAAGACTGGAGACCAACAGAGACAGAGGCAGAAAGAGAGAGTTGGTTTAACACTTTTCCTCAATAACTAAGTGTGGCAGCTGGGAGGGTCCTCACAAAATGTTGCTGTTATGACAGCAATAGTTTTCAAAAATGTCATATTGGTACACTGTGTCTTTCTTCCTCAGCTATTCCAGAGAGCCAATGGGGGCCCCAAGAAGCATTAGCAGTCAGCCTGTGTACTCCCAAACCCCTTATTTCAAAGACAGAGCTGTGTTTCCAGTCATATAATTGTACCATTTTTGGAGAGAATGCTCTGTTCTTCAGCTCTTTTTGGGATACACAGTTATAGGTATTCCTGCATAACATCTTCCCCCAGCAGGTAGCTGTTTCTCCTACATGGGTGATTCTTAGATTCATTACAAAGATTCTCATTTTTCCTGTGGTTTTCATTTGGCTTGAGGAGGTACAAGGCGAGGGAGCAGATATATTCTTACTTTGCCAAAATAAAGTCAGGACCCTGCCTTGGATCAACATTCATAGGTAAACCTATATTCTCCTTCATTTATTTTTACCCAAGAGCATATAAGTATTCACTTGATCTTCTCATTTGTTTTGCAATAGCTAATGACGAAATATTACAGTGTTTTGGGGTTCTTTTTTTTCCTTTTAAAAATATTACTGTGTGTCTAAAGTAACTCATAATCTCTATTTCTCTGATACCCTTTTGTTTCTCATTTTCATCTTTACGATCTTTTTAAAGAAACCAAGAAACAACTTTATTTTGTACTTTGGAAAAAGTAAGTTCCACTTGAGTCAAATGTGAAAAAGTGTTTGTTTGTTTTTCCAGTTTAAAATAACAATAATACATTAAGAAAACCTCAGAACTGTTACACTAGATTCAAATTCAATGATGTCTTCTGAGCATGAGCAATGGAGACTCCAAGAAGTATGTGGGAAAAAATCCTGATACTTGGTTTGAAAATAAATGGTCAGATGTGTGGTTTAAGAAATTTAGTGGTTTTAGAAATTTATAAATTTAGAAATTTAGTTTACATTTATTAAGCAATTACATATAAAGTATCTAGAACAATGTGTAATTTATAGTATTTGACCAAAACAAGTTAGTTCCTTTCCCTACTCAATGAAACTTGGGCAAGCTTTGCCCTTGGTAGAAAAAAAAGTGAAGAATGCCAGAATTGCATGACACTGTCCTAGGATATGTGATTAGACTTCAATGTGATTAAAGAATTCTGCAATACGAGCAAGAACAGGGAGTGTGAAAGAATGTTTCTTATTTCTTCTTGCTCAGTACTTCAATAATCTGTCTGCTGTGAACCTCTGAGCTCTCATTCCTGTATGCCAGTTGCCAATTCACAGGCAATGTTAAGGTTGATGCTAAGAAGACCTGACAGCACAGAGCAGAAAGGCACCAAAATAATCATATGCCCCTGAGTGGCCCTGTGGACATAGACACTATAAGATGTAGAAATCAGGCCATAGAGCAAGAAAGCATCATTTCAATGTCTCTGGGGCCTGTAGGAGTCAAAACAAAGCAACTATCAGAACAAAAAGTCTTTCGCCATTGGTTTGCATGTGATGTCATGGCAATTTTGATTATAATTTTATGCCATTACTAAGTCTGCGTTGCAAAGAAAAAAATGTTTCCTACCTTCCCCATAGTATATGTGATTTTTTTTTATCCGATACCCTCATTTTCTTCCACTACAACCCTGCACCCTTATAGAAAATGCATACTGTGTTACAATTATTTTTGTGGATTTGTTTTACTAAAGGCTGAGACTGGGTGAGCGAAACCAGTAGATGGGAGAAGAAGAAATACATATCCCTCTAACACCAGATGATGCTAAATGGGTTTAAGGCAAGGATCTGAAGATAGCCTCCATGTAGGGGTTTTCATTAACGAAATGTATGCGACAATGGATACTTGGACACATATTCTGTACCTGTTAAGTATATGCAATAGCACCAGGTCATGATAAAACGACAGAAGTTTTAAGAGTTAAAAAATTTTAAATCGTAACTCTTCAGTGAGTTTCCAAACTATCAGGAGAGTCTAGATTAAAATATACAGAATGATTACAAACAACATTGGGTAACTACTGCTCAGAATTATTTGATTCTCAATCATACAGATAAAAATGAAATTATTATTGATGTAAGCTTGATATACACACTGAATCTATTTTTTTTACATTTTTAATGGCCATTGTTACATAATCAGAGAACCTGAGATTTCTAAATGGTCCAGGAATGTGAACCCAGTAACCACAATAAGCCAAGATTATGGAAATATTTCTGAAGAACAATCAGTCATTTAGATATCAAATATTTCTGGTTACATGAGTCTAATGACTTGGTTGAAAAGATAAAAAAATGACCTGTTATATAAATAGGTGTTGGTTCTGTCTGTTGAGGCAATGCAGTACCTGTTATTAACTAAATAATTTCTTAAAGTTCTCATGTGCTCTTCAGATAATTTAACATGTTATAGATATTCTTGGAGTCGATATACGATATGTTAGGCAGCTGCTCATAAGCCCACAAATGGTATGGATTTAAATTTAAAAGTATGTGAAGAATAGATCCCCAGTGACACCATTGTAGTGTACCCCCAATACTTGCTGAGTGATCTATGAAATGAGCACATGGCATTTTAGTTGAAAAATCTATCGTGACCCAACGAGATGCATACGTTAGGTAAAAATGCCCTTTCAGATTACATAGATTCTAATTCAGCGAATTAAGTTGGTTAGAGACATAAGCAAAGCATGCTATCCTTGTGCTTTCTGCTTTTCATAAGGGTGGAGGAGGGGAAAGGAGAGAGGAATAGTGCAAATTGAGTTCTATTTTTGACTAATTGTAATACAAACTGTGTTGTATCACCCTTGATTTTATAAATACTTTGAAATAAAGTGTAGTGATTGCATAATAGCCCATCAAATGGGTGGTTGATTAGTTCAGTCAGTTTTATATGCAGTTTAGCTATTATTTTCTACTAGACTAGAAGAAACTAAGCAAAACTGTCACCATCATGGTGATGCTTGGCAGATGGGAACCAAGGATCAGTCCCACTTGTAATATGCAAGTAATAATTACTTCTTTTCATCTGATCCCCAGTTCTCAAGTCAATACCATTTTAGAACCATTATTTCCTCAATTATTACAAGTCTGACTTATACGGAGAGACATTGATGAGCCTACCTGTCCATCCTAACTTGAGCTATTGTGTCTTGCAGGTTCCTTTATCTTATATCACACAGGCTATTTTGGATGTTATAACATTTTTGTTCTGGGAATTTTCTTTCAAATGCAGTTTATTATTTTCCTTGAACTTCAGTGTTTCTAGAAAATGGTCTCCTCTCATTCCAACACACACCAAAAATTTTCTTCCTCAGTAAAAGCCTTTAAGGTTCATGTTGTTAGTGTATGTTGCTTGCTTCTGGTGAACAAGAGACAGAGAAAGTAGTGACTAATATCAGAATCATGAGTGAAGATATGTTTTATTCATAAACTTTGTACCTCCAGTGAAATTAAAAGCAAAGTAAAGGGTCGAAGCTGTGAACCCTTTTTCCTAGAGCCTGTAAACCAATAAAGGCTTTATATTAGCTATCGATATCTATCTCTGAGTTGCCTTAATAACATCTTATTCCCTGTTTTCACCAGCCATCAATAATATTTCTGCCTGCCCGCTCAGGCCCCTATCTCTGCGTGCAATTGCATTATAAGGGTCTATAAGCCCAATTTGCTTCACATTCTTATTTTTGGAAAAGGCTGGCTGGCTTTTGTAATGAGAGCAGCTGCCAAGAAGGCTTGACAGAATTTGTGGCCCATCTGGCTTATAATCTTCACTCAATATCGCAGAGGCCTAAACTCTGAGACCTGCTGATAAGCCCAGGCGTCCAGGCAAGCGATGGCAGCCTTCTCTGTGATTTCTCATTAAGGGCAGGGACATCTCTCTGGGAATCTCTCATATCCTGGATATCACATAATTCCTTTTTTCATTTTCTAATAAGTACAAGAGAGTTGTATTTTTTTACACTGTAGTATCTTCGTGTACCCAGATATGAGTGAACAGCCATTTGGAAAATTTTGACATTTGAGTGTTTGAATTTTCTAAAGTATTTGTTGTTATTCCAAAAAAAAAAAAAAAAAAAAGAAAGAAAATTCCATTAAATAGATCAGAATATATTAAATATCATGTATACATTTTAGTATTTACAGATGATACAGATGATTCTTTTCTCCACTGGATATACATTTTCTATCACAGTGCTATCATGTGGCACCAGTAGTTTATGGCAAACAGGAAAAAAATCAATAGCATAGCCACTGACTTACCCAGCATTGATTGGCCTGTTTTCTTGGTGATTGAACAAAAGGAGAGAAAGATAAAGAGGAGGCTGTTGAGGGTGGGGAGTGAATGGAAGTTGCACTGAAAGCCTCATTCTCCTCCTCCCCTAACTTACCTATTGAAGATAAATTTTAAAAATAATGTATAATATAATGTACTCCATGATAATAATCCTGCCTATCCTGCATATTTTGTTTCCAATCTCTCATACTGTATTTACCATCCTTTGTGATGTACTGAGAAAAAGATAATATAACCCCTGCCCCTAGAAGTTTGCAACTAGTGGGTCTGAATTGATTGCCTTCTAAACTCAGTTTGGGAAATTGTTATCTCCTCCAGTAGGGCTCCAGAAAGCGATTCTGTCCTCTGGTAGATCTGCATCGGCCATTGCAGTTCAGTTTGGAAGATTGGCAAGGCTTTATTTATTATGCTGTTTATCTTCTGTCCCTTGTAGAAATTGCTTTTCTATATTTCCTATATTTTACAAGTATTTTTGATAAACTGGAGATGGTAGTGACAATATTCTAAACAAAAAAGCTCCCGTGAGAATATGAATAATAACTCAGCAAAACAAAATCTCAGCAAGGAATAGAACTGGTTACTTATAGGACAGAAGACTGGATCATTCCTGGAGTCAAGACATATCAGTCAATTTTTTTTCTTATCAATTATTCAACAAACATTGATTAAGCACAGATTCTGCATCAGGTGTTATAAATGCCCTGAAGGAAGGCAGATTTGCATGAGGTAGGAAAACAACCACCTGATTTGCCAAAAAGAAAGAAAAAGGCAAATGGAGTTCTTAGAAGCTCAGGTGAAGGGGGGAATTACCTCAAGAAAACGCTGATGGGAACACATCAAACAAAATAAAACCGAAACCCTATAAAGCATATTCAAGACATTCAGATTGACAGTGGCTAAGTGTCCAATTAACAAATCGTGTCCTGGGACCACATGTGGGCCTATATATGTTAGAGAGAACCTGAGGACACCAAATGCAGAAAGAATAACCCACATCCTGAGCCACAGCCAGAAACAACTTCGAGGAAGGACTGAGCATTCCATCCTCCTGGCATTGGAACAACCTCACATGTAGCAGCTCATTATCTTAGTGCAAATGGAGCTGGAGAAAACCAGATTGCTGAGTGGCAGAGCTCACAGGGGCTTCCATTAGGTATTAGTGAAACCTAAAGCCAGAAGTCTTTGCCATTGACAGCCGGTTTCTATACTTCTGTGTTAGTTTTGTTTTACTCTCTCTTTTAAATTCCTTAGCAAAACTTCTGAAATATTAATAACTTGTCTTAGCTGAACTAAACACAAAAAGTGCTTTGTCCCGGAGAACCAGTTGAAGCTGTTATGGTTGCTGACATTCATAGGCTAATCTCTCACCTTTTACACCAACATCTACATTCTCAAAAGCCTGGTTCAGATGTCATTAACTCCCTCTGGTGTTCCAGACCACCAAGTACTCCGCTGTTTCTCTGAATGGTCGCAGCTTATACTGGTGGACTCACTCATTTACCTGTCCCTTGACAGGTAAAATTACTTAAAATTTTCTATCATTTGAAAAATACAGGGGTACCTGGGTGTCTCAGTCAGTTAAGTATCCCACTTTGGCTCAGGTCATGATCTCACAGTTTGTGAGTTCAAGCTTTACATCATGCTCTCTGCTGTCAGTACAGAACCTGCTTTGGATCCTCTGTCCCCCTCTCTCTCTGTCCCTCCCCTGCTTCCATGCACTTGCTCTCTCTCCTGTCTCTCTCTCCCTTTCTCTCTCTCTCAAAAAAATAAAACATTAAAAAAAGAAAAATACATTATTATATTTTTTTCCCTCCATGTATTCCCTTTATATTCTCATTTAGACCATTATCTGTAGTTAGTATCTCAGTATTTTGCACTTAGTTATGCTGGAAGTATGCTGGAAGCAACTAGTAAGTCACTGGTTAATTCATTGATTGTTTTTTTTAATGTTTTAATACTTATTTATTTTTGAGGGAAAGAGAGAGTGAGAGTGAGTAGGGGAAGGAGAGAGAGAGAGAGAGAGAGAGAGAGAGAGAGAGAGAGAGAGATACTGAATTGAAGCAGGCTCCAGGCTCTGAGCTGTCAGCACAGAACCCTACATGGGGCTTGAACTTGGGAATGGCGAGATCAGGACCTACGTGGAAGATGGACACTTAACCAACCAACTGAGGCACCCAGGTGCTCCTCATTGATTAGTTAACAAATAAAGAATTTTCATTGAATATTGAATATTAGTAATTAAAGTGTCCAATCACAGAGCCCTGAATTCTGTATTATAAAAGAACAGCTTTCTGATAATAACTACCTGCAAAGTTACTAAATGTAATTGGAATGAGTAACATTTTAATAAATAGGCTGTATAAAGAGTAGGTGTATGGAAATATCCTTCTACATGTAGCACAATTTGTATCATGCTCATATATGTTTCACCCTATTTTCTGACCTGGATGTGGATGACATGGAAACTTTTGAACAATGTGAAATATGAAGATCCTGAATGAAGGAGTATGTGAGAGAAGGTCTCCCCCTCCGTGTGTATACAAGTAAAATCCAGCAGCATTTGGCTGCTCAACCTCATGCTCAAGCATTAATTTCACACTTTATTTCCCAGAAATTGAAGACAGTTAATTGACTTTTTACAACTGGTATTGAAACTTTTTTCTACTTCATGCCTCATGGGATGGGAAAACTGCTGTTAGTGGGGCTCAATGGCTTGTCCGAGAAGAGGTGACAAGTCTGTAAATAGAAGACCCACTTTAGATTCTGTACCTTCTAATGCCCTGTTTTCATTTCTGTAGAGATTTACTGCAGTTGAAAGGACTTCAATAAAGATCACAATTTAGCTATTTTTCTTCAGTGATGTAAATTTTCTTAAATTCACAAAAAATGTTGGAGCTAGAGAGGGCTTCAGAAAGCAAGGTTCAGAGGAGATCAGCTGTTCATGTAATGAAAGTCATCAAATCAAGAAAAATTGTCATGATCCTTAACCTTTTTTCAAGGTAAAACATAGAAAATAAAGAAGGAAAGAAGAAGAGTCAAAGTAGAGATCTATTCTGATATTCACCATGTGCCTACTGTGTGCCAGGCCCCACAATAGCCACTTTCATGTTTCATGGATAATTTCATCTCATCTTCTAATGACAAGTCCCAGTGTTGTCATTATGCAAATGAGGAAATTGGTAGGGCTGTGTGTATCGCAGGTAGGACCCAACACAAGTAACACAGAAATCCATAATCCATCCTCCACTTACCCAATGAGTCTGAGAAGATTTCCAAAAAAGGCAATAAACTTGAGTACAAAACTGAATGAAATAAAATAATTTTTCAGGCAAGTATTGTGAGAGTTTCAGAAACAAGGTGTATTTTGACAAAACACTTAAAGCATGATAAGTATCATAAGGATTTTGTTAACAAATATTCTAGCTCTCCTTTCCCTCTAGGCATGTCAATTCATAATTTCCCCTGCCCCTGAAGACAAGACTGGCCTTGGGACTTGCTTCTCCCTATAAAATATAGTAACATGAAGTGCATCTAGGCAGAAGCTCTCAAAGGCAGTGTATACCTCACCACCTCCCTTTTTCCTGCCTGGCCATGGAAAAGTCATGTGCTGTGAAGGAGCCTCTGTCAGCTTAGGTCTTTGAGTGGCTATGATAAGTACAGCTAACCTTGTCTTAACTAATCTGGTGACCATTCAAACACTTGTCTTGATGGAGCAGGCTTTCCAAGTAGAAATAATAGAAATATAATGAGCACAAATTTGGTTCTTGTGAGTTTTGGCTTTTAATACCTGTTTATGCCACTTATTGGCTGGGTGACCATAAGAAATTGGTTCTCTAACCTTCAGTTTCCTCATCTACAATGCGGTCACAATGACATTTATTTCACAGGATTTTACTAAATTAAGTGTCGTGATACTGATAAATTGTTCAGTTGAGTGCCTGTCACATGCCACGGAAAGTTTAGAAGTATCAGCAGTAGCAACATCATCAGCATCAACGTCATCCAGGGAGGAAGGAAATTCTTTCTCACAATATTTTCATAAGAGGCTTTGAAACAAAGGAGAAAAACTTCTATGTCAAGTGGAGACTAAGGGGATCTACAATAATAGCCTCAGGATGAAAGGACGAGAAAAGTGACACATGAAGGCCGCAGACTACATGAGCAGACAGATTCTGTGAGCACTGAGCAAATGAGAGATGAATCACAGGCTCAACTGAGACTGGGATAGGAGATGGTGATTGTTTTCAAGAAAAAAAAAAAGAAGTCTAAAGTAACTTCTAAGTATTGTTTAATTAAACTACTACTTTCTTGGGGAAAAAATATTTCCTTTAAGGAGGTGAACTAGAGGGGGCGCGCCTGGGTGACTCAGTCGGTTGGGCATCCAACTCTTAATTTAGGCTCAGGTCATGATCTCAGGGTTGTGGGATCCAGCCCTGCATTGAGCTCTGTGATGAGCATGTTGCTGCTTGAGATTCTCTCTCTCTCACTCTGCCCTCTCCCCTGCTCACTCACTCTCTCTAAAATTTAAAAAAGAAAAAAAGAAGAAGACAATAAACTAGAAATAAAATGCCCACACATTCCTTCATCTTTTCTTCCTAAGCAGTTTCAGAATCTTGGAAATGACTTGAAGCTTCTTCAGTTGGATTGAGTTGAAGCTATGGACATCTGGATACAAATCCTTATTTGAACCTATGAAACACTAATGGAGGAAGATGTTATAGAAACAGAAAACAGTAACAACAATATCATCAAGGAACAAGTGCCCTGCAATTGAATGTCAGAAATTTTTTCAGAGTTCTCGGTAGGAAACCTCCCACCAACAAGCACAGCCTGAAATCGCTTCCCAGGAGAGTGGCTCTTAGAACCTGGATGTGCTCTGAACAGGTGTTCCAACAAGTGCTGCCAACTGTATTCTTCATGTTCAGGAGAAAGCCTCAGCAATTATTCTGAAACCTTTAAAAATAAGGCATTCAACCAGGAGCTGGGAGAAGAACAGCATATGTAGAGAGACAGAGCAAAAAAAATACCAGCTTTCATAAACTATGTGTATATGTGTATGTATTCATGTTCTTCATGTAATTATGGTTTATCACCATCATTATACTCTCTTGTTTTTTTTTTAATTTCTCCCATTCTTAGGCTTTTACTAATGGACCTGTACAGCACAGAATAATTAAATACCCTGTGAAATTCTCAAAAGGAACATATCTCTAAAACTGTAGAATTATTTAATCCAGTAAACAACTGATCTCATAAAGTAAATTCCATATTTGATTATAAACCACCACAGGTAACCTCTTCCTATAGATGGAATAATGTGAGCCAGTCAGAAAGGTTTGGTCATGTCAGTTGAATTACATAGAGCAGAGTAGGAATAAATAAGATATGACTAACCAAGAGGACTTTTATTCCAGTTCTGTCTCCAGGTTATTTATATGTTACATAGAGGTTACCAAACTGTCCAAAGAATCAATGTCTTCATCTATTAAAAAAAATCTTGTAGCTAAATTACAGTTTGGTTAAAATAATCAAGTCGAATGATGTGCAAGAAAGCTTTTAAAAGCTCTAAAACACTATTATTATCACCACAGTCCATTTGGAAATAAATGAAAGCACATCGAACCTGCAGCACCCCTCTACTGCACTCACTCCCCAACCCCTCTCACATGTATAGTCTTCAGTTCACAGTTGTCAACTTCTTCCAGCATAGTTCTGTAAAATCCCCTGCTGCACCAGGCAGGGGTGAATTGCACTGTGCTTTGTTCCCTAATTATTTCATACATACTTTCCTACCTTGAAAAGGCCTTATTTTCTTTGTCAGGTTCCCCTTTTTATGTGGGTCCTTCGGCATTTGGCATTGCCTCATGTTCAGAGGGTCCTTTCCATCAGTTATTTTAAACTAGAAACTAAGAAAAACATTGAGAAGATAACTTAGAAATATGTAGAAAATGTATAGAAATATAGTAGAAAATGTTCCTCACTCGCCTGGATATGGTAGGTTAAATAGAAGCTGCTCCCAAAACAAGATCTAGTTTTAGTTTCCATCTATCCTCCAACATTGGGTAGCTTCATAATAAAGTTACAAAACATGACAATTTATACTCAAGAATTTATTGATTGTTAGCAGTTGTCAAAATGCATGGGGTCAGTTGGAGAAGTAATATAATGTATATCTTATGTAGAAAGACTGTGATATCTTTATTGCAAGACATAGTAGGTGAGGTAAATATCTATTCACTATTCATGAGTTGCTGTTATCTTCCTATCCATAAACAGAAAATTAGAATACATTAAAAACCTGTCTCTATCTCCCTCTGTCTCTCTCTCTCTCACACACACACACGTTCAGACATGTTCACACGCACTCCCACACAGAGAAACTCTGCTTCAGCTCTTTAATTTGACGACTGATTTCCATATTAAACCCATTTCTTCCTATATTCTCTCACAAACACCAACCTGTAGCCCTTTTAACACTAAGATGTAATATATACAAGAATGAATATTCCCTGTGCAACTCAATCTGTTTCACATTTCTGTCTGTTGCTGATGGGTGTGTCACTCATTATGCAAATATGGAGTAACACAGAGTTGGTGCCCTTGGGTCAAAGCTAAGGGTAGGACAAGCAGTGTGACCAAGAACCATAACCTTAGCCAAGCTTAACAAGACACAGACACACACCCAATTGCCATGTACCCCTCTGCAGCATCAACTTAACTGGACATGGTAGTAGTAACTTGTCACGGAGGGCTCAGTTGATACACAAAGAATTTTCAGGAACCGTGTTATTCCTTACTTGCGTAAAACCCGTGGGAAGCAAGTTGCTAAATTTTCCAAATCCATACCTCTGGCATCTAAGGGGGGTTTCTACTAATACATATTTTGAAACTTAACGGTGTCAGTTGGGTTCTGGTTTAAGGGTAGAGAGACACTTAAACCTGCTTTGAAAGAAGAGTAATAAGAGCCGTAGTTTGAAGTCCACCAATTCCAAACAGGTTCCATTAAAGTTGCCACAAGACACATTATTAATACACTTAATGATAGTAATAGTCACAATTTATCTAAACCATTTATATAAATGGAGCTCACACCATTTATGCAGATGTTAGCCTATGATACCATCTCGGGCATATATGGATTTTTTTTATTCATTATATCATTATCTGAGATCATAAAATTTTACTGGGTTAAGATAAATTAAATTTGTAGGTTACCATATATCTTTGGGTTCCACATGTTCATAAAATTCTGCTTAAAAAGAGCTTGGTGCAATTGTAAGGCATGCACTTACTTGATTTACCCAGTGCAACCACAAGGATAATAACTTCAAATGTAGGCATTTTTATGATAAGTGACTATGTTTAAAATATCCATGTATATAGACAAATACTGTATTATAATATGAAAGCATGAAAAAAGTGACATAAGAATTTTTTTGTTGCTCTGGTTTAAAATATCATTTTTTTGGGGGGAAAGACAGAGAATAAGCAGGGGAGGGACAGAAAGAGGGAGACATAGAATCTGAAGCAGGCTCCAGGCTCTGAGCTGTCAGCACAGACCTCGATGCAGGGCTCAAACCCAGGAACTGTGGGATCATGACCTGAGCCGAAATCTGATGGTCAACCGACTGAGCCACCCAGGCGCTCCTAAAATGTCATTTTTAATGAGAATATACTTGTCTTAGTCACTTCGGGCTGCCATAACCAAACACCAAGACTGAGGGATTAAACAACATACATTCTAGAGGCTGGAAGTCCAAGAATAGGGTGCCACTTTTCACTGTTTTCATGTTGCACACAGAGAGAGGGAGCGAGAGAGAGCATGAGAGAGCGCTCAAACTCTTTGGGATTATAGGGGCACTAATCTTATGATGGTTTTATCTTCATGCCCTCATCTAACTCTACCTCCAAAGGCCCCACTTCTGTTAACCACCACATTGAGGGTTAGGACTTCAACACATATATTTTAGGGGGACATAAACATTCAGTCTATAACAATACTGAAGGATTTTTTTAAAATAGAAATACAATAAATAGTTTTAAAGCACCACTGAAATCCACCCAATTAGGTCATGTCAGTTTTATATACACTTGAAATAGTTTTCTTAAAATGAGCTTTGATTAAGAAGAGCTAAACTTAACTGTGAAATGAACAAATATTTCACTATTAATAATAAAAAATATTCAGCATATTTCAAACAATATACAGTTTTTTTCTTACAGTAGGATCTTGCCAGATGCTATCTACCAGCATGTCTTTAGGGAATCCCTACTGCAAATAGGTACCATTATCCCAGAACTGGTTGGTGTCTACTTTTGCTTTTGTCAGTCTTTTGCCACATTACTACCTCCCAGTACTACACTTCACATGATACTTTTGTAAACAAAAGCATCACAGAAAGGTTGCTGGGAGGGATCTATCTATCTATCTATCTATCTATCTATCCATCCTGGAAGTCATATATATCTTTTTGCATCTCACAGAAAGGTTGCTGGGAAAGATGTATATATATGTATCTAATTATCTATCTATGTATATCTATATATGTATATGTATATGTATATATAGATATAGATATGTATAAATGTATATATATATACATACATACACACACATATATATGTATACATATAACTATATATAAATATTTAACTATATATAACTATATATATGTTTATATATAAGTATATATATATATATATATATATATATATATATATATATATATACATATATAACTCAGGGAAGCGTTGCCGTTCAAATCCAAAGGCAGTCTACTGGCAAAATTCCTTTTTGCTCTGGGGAGGTCAGTTTTTGTCCTACTAAGACCTCCCAACTGATTAGATGAGACCCATTCATATTATGGAGGGTAATATGTTTTATTCAGAGTCCACTCATTTAAATGTTAATCTCATCCAAAAACCACTTTCATTGAAACCAACCAGAAGAATGTTTGACCAATTACTTGAGCACTGTGGCCCAGGTAAATCAACACATAAAACTAAACACCACAGTTACTTCACATCAGGAACTGTCACTCCTCTTGTTAGTATTATTTTTTTTTTTAATTCAAGTCTAGACAGGTTTGGATGAAAAAATATGTTTGAGCACTTCTCAGGTATTAAGCACTGGGGCAGGTATTTTACACTCATGATTTTATTGATGCACAAGCCAATCTTGTGGGAAAAACTTTAATATTACCTTTATTTTACAGATAAGAAAATTGAAACTCAGTTGGTTTAATTGATTATGTGCAAATCAATATCCAGGTTACAACTCCTGGGAGACTCTCTTTTTACAAATTGCTGTGAATGAAATTCTATGTCATGGCACAGGGTTTATACACCTTCACATCCCAGTCAGGAAAAATGAGATTGTGCAGGTGTGAAAGGTACCATCCTTCTTCCTCTCTCCTTCCCTCACACATCTTTCCATTCCCCCTACCACCCACTTCTTCAAACCAACCCTGCTATAATCCAGTTGTGTTTCTATTGTTATTCGTTGTCACTACGAAAATGAAATAGTCTTAGTATTCTAGTGTTAGACACCATACTGTAAATTTTAAGTGCATCATCTCATGTCATTCTCTGGCACATGCATATACAGTCACACCCATGTGTATGAATGTACATATGTAATATTTCTATGAAGCAGGTACACTATACAAGAGAGAGAATTGAAATTTAGGAGGGTTAAGTAAATTCTCCCCATCTAACAAATAGTAAGTAATTAAAGTGAGGTCTAGCTGTTGTGAAAATCTATGTGTGAGACTGCTACTCTGTGCTG
Organism: Panthera uncia; assembly: GCF_023721935.1. Classification (NCBI taxonomy): domain Eukaryota; kingdom Metazoa; phylum Chordata; class Mammalia; order Carnivora; family Felidae; genus Panthera; species Panthera uncia. The sequence goes on along the minus strand of NW_026057586.1, from coordinate 33,765,901 downwards.
CCATTTCACATGTTGTCAACCTTCGTGTCAGCTCATTTTCATCCATATATAAATGCTTATCAGAAAGCAATATTCATTTCCAGAAGGAAGTGGAATTAGAATTAATTTGACTGTTATGGGTCCAGTTTGTGGCCTGAATAACCATGTTGCAACTACATTCTCTCTGCTTTCTCTCTCTCTCTCTCTCTCTCTCTATATATATATATATATATATATATATATATATATATATATATATATACATATATACCTAGTAGATTTAAGGTCACTCTGATAGGGTTCTTTGAGTATATTCCAATTCCCCACAGTGAAGTTTGAACTCTAACCCAGTCTTCTTTTCCCAGAGATTGTGGGTCAGTGTCTTAGTCCATTTGGGTTGCTATAGTAAAAAATACCATAGAGTGGGTGACTTAACAAACATTTATTTCTTAAAGTTCTGGAGGATGGAAACTCCTAGATCAGGTTCCAGCAGAGTCACTGTCTGGTGAAAGCCCACTTCCTAGTTCATAGATGACCACCATCTTGCTGTAAACTCACATAGAAGAGGGGGCAAGGGAGCCCTCTGAAGTCTTGTTTATAAGGGCATTAATCCCATTTCTGAAGGATCCATCCTGTTGACCTAATCATCTCTCAAATGTGCCAATTCCACATACCATCAAATTGGGCATTAAGATTTAACATATAAATCTAGCTAGAGGTTTATCAATTTTATTTTTTTTAAAGAACCAGCTCCTGGTTTCATTGATTTGTTCTATTGGTTTTTTGGGGGGTTTTTTGGTCCATTTGTTTGTTTGCTTTTTTGTTTTGTTTTGTTTTGTTTTAGTTTCTGTACCATTTATTTCTGCTCTAATCTTTATTACTACCTTATTTATGTTGCCTCTAGACTTTGTCTCTTGTTCTTTTTCTAGGCCCTTGAAGTGCAAGTCTAGGTTGTTTATTTGAGATTTTTCTTGCCTCTTGGGTTAGATTCTTCTTGCCTCTTGGGTTAGGCTTGTATTGCTACTTACTTCCCTCTTAGGACTGTGTTTGCTGTATCCCAAAGATTTTAGATTATCGTGTTTTCATTTCAGTTTGAATTTTAGGGAAATAAATATCCAATTTACAGTAGTCAGTTGCACATTCAGTCTAAGCTCTTACTCATACCCACATAATCCTAGCTAATGTATACCTATATGTCAACTGTTATGTTTAAATTGTGATTTATTCTTCCCTTTTCATAGAAGAGTACATTCAGGGTTTTTGTCTATAACAATGCCATACTGACTAGCTGTGGATTGTTGTAAGACCTGTAAATCTTCTTGTACATAAGAGTGAAATCCATGCTCTTTGATACCATGTTGAGTGACAAGTATTCATCTTCTTGAAGGTGTTCAGCTTCAGCTTCCATTTGGCTTCAAGGTGAGGTTTTATGACAATCTATTTTGAAGTACGAGAAGGTGGAAAATATAAGATAATAAAAAATCAATGCTCTTTAGCATAGTATTCAATATCCTATTCAGTTTGACCCAGAACTATCTTTCTAGCAATGTTCTCTCTGACCATTCTGCAAGCAAAATCCACTTTAAATAATAGGAGTTTATTCTTCTTTCTCCAATTATTGTGTTTCCCTTTTTTCCCTCCTCATCCAAGTCTTGCCCCATCTTTCAGTGTCACTCCAATACACCCTTCCTCTGAAATGATTTTCCTGAATACTCATTTGATAATTTTTTTTCTATTAAATAACTACATCCAGTGTACCAAGATAAGCTCTCCATAAGTAGCAGTGGTAACACAGGCACAATCTCTATTTTGAAGCCCAGGAGAAAGAATGTAAAGGGTAAGAGGAACCATTCAGATTCAGAACTGTGGAGAATTCAAAGGAAGGGAGGGTTGCTTAATCCTTGATCCTTAATTGATTCTTAGAGATATCTGAAGGTCACTTCAAATGGAGCAGACTTTATGAAAAAAATCAAAGCAGAATATGACGAACTACAATTCATTTGATTTGACTAGTCTTAAAGAATTATAAAAAGGAGTGTCAGGATAAAGGGGTAGACAGGTTGACTAGAAGTAGTTAATGGAGGAACACTAATGCCATTCTAAGGAACTTCAGTTTTATTATGGAAACAATGAATGAGGAAACACTGACTAAAATAAATGGGATGGGGCACCTGGGTGGCTTAGTCAGTTAAGCATCCAGCTGTTAATTTCATGTCAGGTAATGATCTCACAGTCATGAGACTAAGCCCCTCATCAGGCTCCATGCTGGCTATGGAGCCTGCTTAAGATTCTCTCTCTCCCTCTCCCTCCATCCTTCCCCTCTCCCCCACCTCAAAAAAATTAAAATTAAAATTAAAATTAAGATAAATGGAATGATATAAAAGGAGCTGTGCTTTAGGGGAAAAAATGACAACAGGATAGAATAAATGGTAACCTAGCTTTCACTTATAAACAATATCTAAGGCTCTCCAAGTGGCCTAACAAGATTACCCTTGTCCAGCTAAGACACTCATAGCCTATGGTATCCCTGAAACTTGCCTAATGTTTAATCCTGAGAAAGATCATAAAGAAGAAATCCCCCCTTTATCCACTGAAGGACCAATACCATTGAACTTGACAGGTCTCACGTCTTTCTCTTCAATACCATCTGGAGTATGAAACTTCCAGGTCCTCCATTATCACCCAGGTCCACATATGGTTTGTATAATCTATTTAACTATTTAATGTAACTCTTTACTCCATTTCCCATCTCTCTCTGACCCTCTAGTTTATTCCAATATATTCTTTAGACTATGCATGCTGCCTGGTATTGGATCTTACCTGGGTGTACCACTTACCAGTTGTGTGATCTTAAGCATGTTACTTAACATCTCTGAGCTCATGGGAAAAAAAGAAAGAAAGAAAAAGAGAGAAAGAAAAAGAAAGAAAGAAAGAAAGAGAAAAAGAAAGAGAAAGAAAGAAAGAAAGAAAGAAAGAAAGAAAGAAAGAAAAAGAAAATCAACATATGAACATACATGATGTCTGTTGTGAGTATTCAAATTGTACACATACATAACACATTTGGAATAATAACAGCAACAACATAAAATTATAAGAACACTCCCTGTGATAAAGTGAGTTCCCAATGAATGGTGCTTACTAGTATAAGTATCTTCAGCAGAAATTCCCATGTTATAAACGTCAAACTCTTTTCTGATCTGAATAAAATTTGACTGTGTTGTGAGAATTCTGCTTACACTGTTGGACTCTCAAGTGGTGTTTTGTTTTGTTTCATTCTGTTTTGCTTTTCTTCTCACACACTGTGTATCTTAGGTGTCTTTTTTTTAATCCTCTTGCCAGTTCCATATTATTTTTTTTGTACATTTTCTAAATCCCCAATCCTTTGAAGTATGAGCCACCATACTTTATTACTCAACTCTTTCTCATTACTGTCTTCTACAGATCTTATAGATCACTATTCCCACCTATGCCATTAATCACTCTGTCTTCCTGGCTTCTCTGTTATTTCTCTAGCCATCATTCTTGGCAATTCAATATCTATATTGTATACTTTCCTGTCAAATCCTTGACTTTTTCTACCCCATGTTAGCCTGGCACTCCCATGGTTATACCCTGGATTTTGTCATTATTAACAACTAAAGCCCCTCTAGAATCTGATTTTGAGCATAGCACTTTCTGACCTCCACCTTCTCTTGGCTACTTTTTCACTCGGCATCCTCACAACAGCTCATGTGATGTGCTACCGTTGGCTCCCTTCTCTTTCCTCACAACTAACGTGTCTGAAAAAAACCCTTCTAAGAACCCATCCCTTACTTCACCATCCAAGAGATCTGCTCTCCCCATTCTCCTTCATCTCAGTGATTCTTAGATTTTAACACATTTTAAACACAGATCAACTGCAATAAATGTTCTAAAGTGTAGTGATACTTCTCAGTCTAAAGTCCTTCAATAACCAGCTGTTACATTTTGCATGGAATATTAAATCCTTTCTTTAACCTATAAGGTCCTTCTTGGTAACTCTTGTTCATTCCTCCCCCTATCAGTCACTCGATAAGACTCATTCACACTGGCCTTCCTGGTGTTGGTAAATAGCTCAGTCTTGTTTTTTTAGCCTGTATAAATCCTTTTCCTTGAGGTTTTTTTATTTGGGATTATTTTCTCTCAGATTGTTTTAAGCCTTCTTTTTTATCCCTACTCAGGTCTTTGCTTAAGTGTCAGCCCTTTAGTGAGGCCTTCCCTGACCACTGTTTCTAAAGAAACCTGCCTTCTACCCCATTATGATTTTCTTTCCTCTCATTTTGCTCTGGTTTTTGACCTAGCACTTATCAAAAGCAATAATTCTCTTTATTCTTCTGATGCTTTGTTTTCTGCCACTCCCACTTAGGGTTAGCTCCATGAGACCACCAACTTTCATGATTCACCACTTTATTTTTGATGCCTGTCGAGAACGGTCACTGCCACAGAATAGGATTCAATTAACTCTCTTCTTTTTAAATGACTGACTGACTGAATGAATGAATGAATAAATGTATTAATGAATGAAGATTAGAAAACAGAGAGATTATTTGGGAGTCTCATGCAATAATCTGTTAGCAGTTACAACTAAAAGCAATAACTTATTAATTATATAGATAAATAGCATCTTGTGACTTTTTCTATATGACCAATTTGCACTGATAACTAACTTGCTATTTTGATCTGTGTGTGTGCATATATAATATCTTTGGCCCTAGGACAAGCACACCCAATATCTATTTTCTTCTTTTTGATTACTTTTAACATGAGGCTTTTACTCTTCTGGGCATAAGAAATATTTATTGAATAAATAAGTGATTAAAAATGGATACAGTGGCAAATTTGGAGGATATGGGGGAAGTAGCATACAAAAGAGGAGCAGAAACATCTAAAGAGGACAAAGCAACAGTTGCTAGAATTGAATGATGTGAGAAACAGAGACAATTCTTTTACAAGGAGTAAATTTAGGTCAGAATCTTCTAGCTTTAGTACTAATTGGTACTAGGGACCAGATCATTCTTTATTGTGGGTAGGGGCTGTAGTCTTATCCCTCATTTGTAGCAATCAAAGATGCTTCTAGATATTGTGAAATGTAACCCTGGGAGACAAAAATCATTTCTAGTTTAAAACCACTGACTCGTGTGATAAGTGTTGTGAAAAGTAGTCTCATGCATGTAGTACTTAGATCCCTGCTAAGGCACATAAGAATGGGCCTTGGGGCACCTGGGTGGCTCAAGCATTGGTTAAGCATCTAACTTCAGCTCAGGTCATGATCTCTCAGTTTGTGGGTTCGACCTGGGGGTCGGCTCTGTGCTGACAGTGTGGAGCCTGGAACCTGCTTAGGATTTTGGGTCTTCTCTCTCTGCCCATCCCCTGCTCACTCTCTCTCTCTCTCTTTCTCTGTGTCTCAAAAATAAATAAAATGTTACGAAACAAACAAACAACAACAATAACAAAAACCAGCCTTGAGCCTGGAACCATTTCTTACCAAGAGATAAAGAGTCCACATGGCCTATGCCAGGTGTTCACCTTGTGTCAGGCTGTTTTATTTTGTGTGGGAATGTTTTTCCTGCTTCACACTCTGTGTTTCTTTGTTCTGAGCAGCTATATATTCCAATGACCCTCGGGCACACCCCTAACTTTCAGTGTTTCAGACTCCACGGGAAAGAGGGGAGTCTTTCTGCCACAGCACCAGAGTGGTGCATGTAGGCCAGTTGGTCTCTGTCAGTTGTTGGGGACATCCGTTAGTCATGAGAAAGCAGTACACACTATTGGAACTGAGCTTGCTCCATCTCTCCTCTATTTTAGTAAAAGCATTGTTCCATCCAGTGTTAGACTCTAGTATATTTTTACCATGACTCCAATACCAAGATACAGTGGGTAGAGCTCTTCCCGATGGGTGGCCTTGTGATGATTTTTGCTGTCCTCTATGTCGTTGAAGTTCTTCTCTGGCATTTCTTATGGCTGTGGCTCCTTGTTGCCAAGCACATGGCTGAGGAAGAATTTGTAAGATTTACTAACTTGATTTCCCTGGCGAGAAATATGACTTACTTTGGTCAATGAAATGAAAAGAAATGATGGTGTGCCAGGTCAAACCCAGAACTTAGGAGGTCTCATTGTTTCAGCTTGCTCCCTCTCACCTCTTCCAATGCCATGAGAAAGGCATACCTGGGATAGCCGATTGATCTTAGGAGTGGATGAAAAACAAAGCACAGCTACGTGCAGCCCATTAGCCTAGATCAGCTGATTTTTTAGTGAAATGTGATGTCTTTTCATACTCATGGCAAGGTGACTTCCTGAAAGACCTCATCTAAGCTAGTCTGCTGTTCCATAGTCTCCTGTGAGCCCCTCATCTGCAAGTCATTCTGCCAACTAGGCTCAGACACAGGTGGCAGCAAAGAGCACTTCACATCTACTTGACACAAAATTGGATTTGGGGTAATTGTAGCCTACTTAGCCACTTTGACTCAGGCCATGTTTTTATCCTATTTCTTTTAGAATATCATCTCTAGAACACATCACTTGATTCATGACCTCAGTCACAAGGCCAAGACTTGAGATGGATAAAGCACTACCTCCCCTGACCACAGAGACCCATTCTGCGTTCCACCACACAGTGAAATCCTTGCTCTCTGAATTCCTAGCAACAGCTGTTACCAACGCCTAATACTTTATTTTCTCTATTTCTTCAACTGTTCTGCTGGTTTTCTCCCAATTAGATGCCCTACTCTTAAGGGATAGACACTCATTTTTAAATTTTGTTATTCTCCTACATCATTAGCATTATATCCATTAATTAGTACAGAATAGGTGGCTAGGAAATAATCTTTATTAATTTTATGTGGCTGTAATATTTATGCAAAATAACCTGATGGAAAAGCCACTGGCCTGAGTCAAAAAAATAAGGTGACTTCATTTCAAGGTCACAGTGGTGGCAAGGAAAGCATATATACCTAAGACTGATGGTATGGCTGAATTTGCATTAAATTGAGATGTTTGGGGAACCGTCAAAATCTTAGCTATGTCATTACCGACATCTGCTAAGAATGCTAAAGGTAAACAATCACCTGAAAGATCTATTTGCTTGCATGTAGTGGGAAACAGCAGCTCATTAGCTCTCGGCTTAGCTCGTTAACTCACCAGCTCGTTAGCCCTCTGCTCGTTAACTACTTAGCTCTGATTAGCTCTGCTCACTTCCTCCTCCTATCACTCACAGTGTGAATGAACTGTAAATCTGCCAGAGCAACAGATGGCCATTCCAGGTCCAGGGAGGGAGTTCAGGAGGTGGGGGACGAAGCATTCCCAGGTTTTTCTGACCTTGAAAATATTCCATTTTATTGCAGTTTATGAGTTATGGTTTAACTTCATCATGAAAGGAAATGGCACAGTTTTAAGATGCAGAAGAGTTCACTTAAATGGATTCCCTGGGATGACGCAAATGTGCAATTACGGGGCCATGTTAGGCTCCTTGGCAATGGTCTACACAACACACAGGGACTTTAAAAACACAAGGGAAGTCCAAGAGTATTTATAATGAGCATTTCTTAATGGCTTGTCACATGCTCAGTCCTGTGCTGGACACCTATGAGGAATTCAAGAGATGCTATTTAAGAGAACATGTGGAATATTTACAGGTACAAACTATTAGAGCACAATAAATCTATCTCAGTTGTTAATCAGGACCTAAATTGTATGATATAGGATATAGGCACTCTAGGGGTTCAGAGAAGAAAGTATTTTGATTATCAATACAAAAAAAAAAAAAAAGGATTGCCTCATCATACAAAACCATAGATTTGACTTCCATTGCGTTAGTAACCAAATTGCCACATTGTCAACAGGCCTATAACCAGGCCAGCTCTTTATTTTAAGAACATTTGATTACCTGCATAGATGATTCCCTACATCTACTTTCTACCAGTTGTAAAGTATACCACTGGTGATTTATTTATTATAGCCAAGTTATTGTACCTCCAGATAGGCAAAAAGGCATCTATTGTCTGGAAAGGTATCTATTATCTGGAAATAATGACAAATTAAACAATGCTCTGGTGTCTTCATCTGTCTACACATTCACTTGTCTATATATGCAATAATTCACAAAGTAGTTGAGATAGCATCTACTAATAATAGCTTATTCCAAATATGTTAGGTACATTAGCAGGTCAAGACTCTGGAAAGAGATAGTAGAGAGGATGGTTAGGCTTGATAAGGTAGAATATACAAGAAATACAGAACTAGGATTGGTATACTGAGAGAAAAAGCTGGGTAGGGCAGCCCAGTAAAATTCCTGCGCCCCAAAGAACAATTGGGACTCTGGACACCTAAGTGAACGTGTCTTGTCAGGGGTGGGAGACAGAAGAGTGGAGGGCTCTGATAGCCAGTATTATTTGCCTTGCACCGTAGTCGATGACTGGTTCTGTCTGTGGGGGGGTGCTGCTGCCAGCCAAGCCGCCTTTGCCTGCTGGGCAACCCCTGCTGATTTTAAGCCATGCAGATACAGTCTGTTTTGTTGCTACCTCATCATCTAATTTTTTTTTAAATTAAAAAGAGAAAGTAGCAAAAATGCAAGACCTTTCTTAGATGCCTGGGGCTCTCTTACTTCTGCTGCAAGAACTTTTGAAAAAGAAAACATAAACAAAATATATTTCCTGTCTGCCCATAACAAACAGAGACTAAAAATACTGTTACAACTGTACAATAGTTTAAGGTCAATGTATTCCCTCTTCATGGCTATGAAAACCTGACCCGCATAAGGCATTAAAATTCATAACACATGAAAATTAGGGAGTCCTGGAAGCACTTTCTTCTATATAAGTACAAATTTTCTCTGCCTACATCTAGCATTTAAAGGAAACCATCCAGATAATTAAAATGCCTATAAATGAAATGTCAAAGTTAAATGTTTTTTTTAAGTCTTAATGCTTAGGCAAAGTGAAACCTTTATTCTAAAATAATACACTTTAAATACTAGCGGTATCTTGTGAGGGAGTAGAATAATTAAGGATTGCCACATAAAATGGGTCTACAGGTCTACGTGCCGCTCCACTCAGTAAGCAACCTTTATGAAGGAATGCGATAATCAGTGTGTATTTTTTGTCCTTAAATACTGCCATTATTTTAAACATGAATCTAGCGACTGTGGATAAAGCTAACCGTACAATGCACACGGAGTAAATTAATCACACAAATATAGAAAGAGAGTTGTTGAGTTAGGCAAATTTTGATGTGGTTTTTGTGTATCTGGCTTCAGTTACCCACCCACCCCCCATATTAGTGTGATCATTGTCGTTTGTTTTTTATCTTCTTGTGTGTGTCACCCTCATTTGGGTATAGTCGCCAGGTGAGAAATGCCCCTGTGAGCTCTGCCTATGTTTGTGCATGCATGATACATCTGAGCTGTGAGACAGTTTGAGTACAATTCAGTCTCTTGGTCAGGATGTAGATCAGTCCAGGCTATGGAAGAGGTGGTCCACTTTTCTAGATTCTATGATTATTTATAAGCTTTGGATCAAACATTTCACACACCACACTCATACAAAAACATACATTCAGACCTTATTCTAGCCCTTTTGAATGCCAGGAGACTTGACCTTTCCATCCTTTGCTCCAGTAGGTGAAGCTCACTAACCATCAAAACTGACCTGCTTCTCACCAAAGAGGCAATGGCATGGGTGCAGGGTAGGGTCTGGGCAGAAGATAAAGAACCGTGATGTTGTAATTACTTAGATGATACACATCATCTCAGCCACTTCTCTTACAGATACAGATGTGCCACTGCACCAGTGTATCTACTCCCACCTCTCTGTGATGCTATCAAGGCAAGACTGCAACTTGCCCTGCTGCTAGGAGCCCAACAGAATATTGACTTCTCTCATCTTTTGTTAGAGGGTGGCAGACTTCCCAGGAGAAAGGAGCAAATAGTTTGGAAGACAGTCCTTAGTTTCTCAGAAGATAATCCTGACTGGAACTGATTCTTTCCTCATCAAGACCATTTTCCAATTTCCCTTTGATGGCAGCATCTTGGATATCAGGTGTGAGACCAGTAACTCCAGTCATCAGTGAAGGGGTCCTAATTCCAGTTGATGCATGCTATATTCCTGCAATCATATTTAATCCATTTGTTCAAGTGTATTGTCCTTTCCTCCTCCTTGAGTGGCACATGGTAAAGATGGCCAATTCCTCTTCCAGGCAATACATTAAAAAGTAAAGTCAAGCCACATGGTTTTGAATGGGAAGTAAAAAGTTGAATACAAAAGCTAATTAGTAGCAACCTGATGGACATAAGTAGTAAAGGCTGATAATAATAAATAGAGACCCCTTCATGGGCCTCAAGACACAAACATTTGGCTTGATTCAGCTCAAGGGGACAGTAAACAGGACTGTGTATCACTGAACTAAATTGTACATCTTTAAGTGCAAGGGCACAGAGATAATCAAGTGTTGGCTTCTGGACTTTCTCTATTGAAATCACACTTTGGTTTTGGCATAGAAGGGCCTAGAACAGAGATTCTCAAGGGCAGAATGTTGGCCCATGATTTGTGCAGTGCCTACAGAGGCTCTCCTCATTTTTCATGTCTATGCTCCACTTACTGTCCAACAGAGAGGGCTGTAGGAACCTGCAATGAATACACACCCATGTGCCCGCTTACTGGCTACTTCAAAAGACTCCCTAGTGAAAGCTGAAATATGAGAAGGAAAGAGATTATAAATTAGCAAAGAGTCTGGAGGGATTGGTTTCCTCATTTGAACATTTGAGGTGATCCTAAGCCCCATGGTTCCATTTATTCTCTTTTCCTATTGGTAACATTCAAGAATGGCATCCTTTGATATCTCTTCCAGAATAGATATGACAGTGTTATAATAAGATAACTTGATGGATGATGGAAGAATTAATCTTTATGAAATTTTCTAAGTTTTGGGAGGCATGGCTAGCATTTCAGAAAGGTCAAAATTCAAAATAATTCCAATGATTTTAAAGACAAACAGGAAAAGAAATATGCAAGAAGGCAGAACAAATCTACCTGCTTATGCTCCCTTCCAAAGACCATTGATACAGATAGAAAACTGGAGGTTTCTACTGTTTTTATTTGCTTTTCCCTTTGTTTTGATTAAGGAGAGAGTAAGGAACATACCACTACTCATAAGTTTTAAATTATGATTTTACTCACTATTTAACTTTTGTTTAACTTTTATTCATTTTTGAGAGACAGAGAGAGACAGAGCATTAGTGGGGGAGGGGCAGAGAGAGAGAGGGAGACACAGAATCTGAAGCAGGCTCCATCCAGGCTCTGAGCTGTCAGCACAGAGCCTGACATGTGGCATGAACTCACAAACCCTGAGATCATGACCTGAGCCAAAGTTGGACGCCCAACTGCCTGAGCCACCCAGGCACCACTGATTTTACTCACTATTTTAAACTCAATTACTACTTTAAATTTTCATAAAAGCTTTTCCTCTTGCTACTACTCTGTGAGACATGGTTCAATAAACACCACCTCTTTTGGAAAGTGCCAGAAACAATGCACTCACATTTGGGTCATGACTTCTGCCAATGGCATATGAATAAGAGCTTAGGTGAGTTGACATGATAATTGCCAACTGGGTGTTATATTGAAACCATCATCCTTCCTGACCTTCTCCCACTTCTGTTCCTTGGACCAGCAGCTATTACTCCTATTTCCTCAATTACTTAATTTCGTCCACCCAAATTAAACCAGAAATTGCTGGTTAAGCAATTCTTCTTAAGAATTTCTTCTTAAGAGGGCGCCTGGGTGGCTCAGTCGGTTGAGCCTCCGACTTTGGCTCAGGTCATGATCTCACGATTCGTGGGTTCAAGCCCCGCGTCAGGCTCTGTGCCGACCGCTTGCTGAGAGCCTGGAGCCTGCTTCGGATTCTGTGTCTCCTTCTCTCTCTGCCCCTCCCCTGCTCATGCTTTGTCTCACTCTGTTTCTCAAAAATAAATAAATGTAAAAAAAATTTTTTTAATTTCTTCTTAAGAAATTTCTTGTTGGGGCGACTGGGTGGCTCAGTCGGTTGAGCGTCCAACTTCAGCTCAGGTCATGATCTCACAGTTCTTGAGTTCAAGCCCCGCGTCCGGCTCTGTGCTGACAGCTCAGAGCCTGGAGCCTGCTTCAGATTCTGTGTCTCCCCCTCTCTCTGCCCTTCCCCACTCATGCTCTGTCTCTGTCTCTAAAAAATGAATAAACCTTTAAAAATTTTTTTAAAAAAAGAAATTTCTTGTTAAGAAAGAAGTCTTCTACTTCTTAACTCCACGCAACCCGCCTCTAATCAGTTACCAAGTCCTATCCATCTTACCTGCTAAAACAATCTCAGTCTTTTCTACTTTGTGTCATCCCTATGACCACCATCCAATTTAGTGTCAGTTCATCTTCAGTACCATCACCAATGACTAGAGTCCTTCAAAGCCTTTAACTGATTGCTTTACCTTCTTGCACTGCCCATCTGCAGACTATTCTTTTCACGGCAACCAGGGAACGCTTCGCAAATTCTTTCTAAAATCTTTCTAAAACCTGTCAATGGTTTCCCAGTCTAAAAATAAAAACAGAATTCCATAGATGCTCTTGTAGGGCCCAGCCTATGGATCCTACAAGATGTTGTACTTTCATATGTCTCAAATCTCACTATTTGGCACTACTTACTTCACCCTATCTGGTGATGTATCATCAAAGGGTTTCGTATTTCTCCAATAAACCATGTTCTTTTGTTCTCCAGTCATTTATGCCTATGCCTCCCTGTGCCTAAAACACATTTTACTTCCCCAGCTCCATTGCTTTGCCTGCTTCAAGTTTTAAAATAAAGACCCTTTTCCCAGAAAAATTTTTCTGAATCTATTGCTCTGTTTCATTTCTGGAATAGTTACTCCTTTTATGTGCTTACGGACTCCAGATGTTTCTCCTTTCATATCCACATTGTTAATTTTAGTACACTTTTGAGCAGAGTACATGTAAGGACCTTGTTATCCCATTTGCTCCTATGCTCCTATCCCCAATGCTTACCTATGAAGAGACATCCACCAAATATATGGGTATAAATAAATAATAACTGCACTGTAACCTCAGTATCCTCCAAACACTTTCTTTTTACTGTTTTCTTAAGTCTTAAGAAAACAGATACTTTTCAAACCCAAGTAATTCTTCTGTTTACCTAGACAATCAAAGCCATTAAAACAGGTAAGTAAGTTTTAGCTCATATAATAATAATAAAAAAAAAAACTAACGTAATCCTACGTCAAGAATTACACTAGATGCTCCCCATTGTTCTCTCTAGTGCTCAGGAGGATGATTGTACTCCGCATTTCATCTCCAAGTACTCATAGCAGTTCTACTTTGGAGCTAAAACCCAAACTGACTTGACCTACTCTGAAGCTTAGGCTTTCAATATTCTCCTTTCTGGGGCTCAGCCTAAGTCCCTCCTTCTTTTAGTACTGCTGACAAAGTGGACAAAAGGAAATCCTGAAGAGCTGCAGGGTCAGAAGACCTGGCCTCCAATCCTGCTCATGAGCTTAGGCAAATTATTCTATCTCTAAGAATGTGAGAAGTGAAGGAAACAGAATGATTTTTAAAACATGTCCCTCAAATTATTATTCTCTATTAAACAGACCAAATAAGACCATTGAAAATATTCATTGTCCGAAGCTCACCGGATTTCCTTGCTATAAGTTTCCAGTTTGGGAGATAGGTATTGTGTATCCATCCTGGGCATACACCTAAAGCATGCCTTCCCTGGACCAATTTCTGAACCCTCTACTTTTTGCTTTAGTTTAAAAACTATTATTTATACCTTTTTGATCTACATGATTCTAGAAGGCAAATATGCTTATGTATTCTTCTAACATCCTGCTAAAATCTTTGTATGGGAGAAGTGTTTATAAATATTTATTGAGATACTGCTTATTAGCAAAGATTCTTTGAGTGCTAATACAGGCTGAGAAAAAAAATGACCATCAAAATACTCTTTGAGCTCTCATTCTTGTAGGAAATCATTAGTAAGAAAGCAAAGCTGAAATAATTTTTGAATTTAATATATTAAAATGCCCTCAGCAGTGATCAGATTTCTTGGTTTCCTGAAAGCTCCTTAGACTCTGTCATTTGGCATGTGGAGGCATTTTGCTAGGCAGGATTTGCCTCGTTCTGCTGTGATAAGCCATAAAAGAGAAACTATTTTGCTAGCACAATAAAACTCTTAGCATAAACATCCTTTAAAAATCTTCCATTTGATTGTAGACGAATTATATCAATTTTAAAAATGGATTTTTTTTCCAATAAAAATGCTACAAAACTTCAAAAGTTCTTTGCTTCCTCTAAAAGTTACTTCCTTTAGAAGTTCAATTTTGGTGTATCATAAGATAATTTCATTGTTTGTTTGGAATGTTGGTGCAATAAAAGGAGGCACTTAACTGCTGCACTCTGTACTCAAATCGTTTGCTGCCTTACACCAGTGATGATGCCTTCTCAGGGCTCAATCATGCACCAACACTCACAAGCCTTCTAGATGAAAGGGAAGAGGAGAAACAGAAAATGTCTTTTGATGGAACTATCTTTGTCCCAGAGCTGTTCCTGATTTAAAGGAAGAAATGGTTAAACAGTTACAGTTTTTAAATAGATGCCTAAATTTTTAAGTCATAGGAAAGGACTTGAAACAACAGTTCAGGAAATTCAGGGGAAAAAGGAGTGAAGTATGACAGCAGAAAGGGAAGGAGCAGGAATAAGAAAGGGCAGAGTATTTGTAGGAATCGTTTGCCATTTTAACCCATGCTTTTATGAGGGGTAGAATAGAAATCCACTGAGCTATGTCATTGGAGAAGAATATTGAGAATCAGTGGTGAGGGCATCACTTTGGAAATGACAGGAAAAAAAGAAAAAGGTAGCATGACACACAGAAGTCAAATTATTGAAAAGGTATGACATAGGTTCTTCTGTCTTTTGTCCATATTGGTTTCTTCTTCTTTCTCCCCCTCCTCTTCTCCCTTTTTTGCTTATGCTAATGCTGAATTCCAGAAACTGACCTACACCCACCCCACAGAATAGAATAAACGTTTTACTTTTCATAAAATGTTTGGAGAAAGAGAATACCATTGTTTCTTTTCTATAGAGCACATTTATACCAGGAAACATAGAGTTAGGAAAAATGCTTGCATTTTAAATTTAGTTAGATGTCGGTTTGAATCCTGAGTTTATTGGGTTGTTATTCGAGGCAAGTCACTTCACTATTCAGAAGTTCATTTTTTCTGTTTGTTAAATACAATTAGTAAATTCTAATACCATGCAGATGTATATATACTAGTGCTTAATAAATAGGAACAAATGCGAAGGAGGAAGTCCACCTCTGCATTGATTGAAGGGGCCATGCAGCTTTTCATGACGGTATATCATACACAATGCAGATTAAACAACATAGGAAAGATGTGTGTGTTACAGCAAGGATGTAAAACTGAAAGGCAGAGGACTTTGGGTTGTAAAGTCAATGTGAGGCATTGGATTGAGTGGGGTGGGAAATAGCATGGGTAGAGAAACAAAGGACAGGTGATGTGTTCTAGAAAACTGTGTCTGTTTCTAATTTCACCACCCTAATTCCTCCCTGTGGGGCTAAGCCTTGATCTAATTGCAGCTTTCTGCGCTGGTGGCACTCCATGCGGTGCCTAAATAAGGGCTTGTTTATTGGTGCACAGGTCACTCCGGAGCAGAGCGAACCATGTCACTTTGACACTGCTCTGCACTGTAGCAGTCGGCTTCGGTGTTTGAGTTCCTCCTTAACCAAATTATGAATGCTCTATTTCTCTCCATTGCCACTGTAATGAACTTTAACAATAATTATACACAATGCTCCCTGGACTAGATTTGTCATCTCCTTTGGTGCCCATGCTTTCCTGAGTAATGCAAATCCTGGTGAAAATGTGGCAGTATAGTTGGGTGCAAAGACAAAAGAAAGTTCCACCCGACTGGTAAACACTGTGAGGAATAGAACTGATCAGAAACCAGTTAATTCAGATAAAGGAAGAGTATGTACTTTGAAAAATGACGTAAGTCTTAGTTGCATTTTCTCAAGTCTTTGTAATGTCAGGTTCAGGCAGCAGACTTATGCAGTGTAGCTATGATTGGGTGCCATCAGGATAGCAGATTCTCCAGCAGTCCCTGTGAAGTCTGTTTTGCTGTGTCTTTCACCTGTATGGTTTCAGTGCACTTTCACATGGTACAGATCCCTCAGTGCATTAGTGATAAAAAACACAAGTATCCTGATTGCTTATCCAAATGTTATCCTACTGTCCCACTAAAGATAGGCAAGGGAAGCCAGAAGCAATACAAAGAAATGACTGTCATTTTGATTTGCTTTATTAATATTTGAGAAGTTAAAATCTATTTTTAAAATAAAATATAATTATTAAGAATTCAGCTTCTATTGTCCTGTTCAAATTTTGTCATTTACTAGAAGTATAATACTTCATGAACTAGTCTCCAGTTTCTCATCTTTTCAGTGGAGATAAAATTATGCATTTCAAAGAACAAGAATGAGGTTTAGAAGCATTGAACACAGAGTCTGGCCTATGTTAAGAACTATAAAAAACATGTTTCCTACATTAGTATGTGCCTTGACATACTAGATTTACCACTCCTTTCCTATTGTTTCTTCCTTTTCTTTCTTATTTCTTCTACTTTTCTTTATTCTTTTCAATGAAAATATAAAAATGGTAACTAGTCAGATACTTTACTAAGTGATTTTATGTGTTATCTAATTTAATACTCGATAATAGTATATAGGTTGGTGCTATTGTTATTAAATTATATAAGTAGGGAAATTGAGGTACAAAAAGTTTGCTTAACCTGGATGAACACTGATTTGCATTCAGGAAGAACTGTGTAGTTCTTCTCATTAGTATTATGCCATATTGCTTCTCACTTTAATATTTTTAACATCAGAGCAAAGTTTTATCTTATGTTACAATGCAACATTTAAACCTCAGTGGAAATGAGATTTAGAGCTTTAATATTTTTTAATAGATTGTGAAAGAAAGGAGAAATCATGCATGTCTGAACTTCATGGATGAGGTGATGATAATTAAGAGAAAAGATCCTGGGGGTTATAACGAGTGTCCCTAAGCCTGTTGTGGGTGACCAGAGCCTTCCTTGTATACAAAGACACTTCACTCTCCCTCCCCAAACAAACTCATTTCACCCATGGTTATGAAGACAAAACAGAACTCCATACACAAGAACTGCTCTAAGTGTCTCTCCTTCTAGTCAACCATTGCCAACCTGCATGTGAGAGTACCATTTTAGCACCTGCTTCAGTCTAGAGAAACTATGTCCCCAGCTCTGTCATTCAGTGATTGTCCTGTCCACCGAGAAATCTATATGACTGCTGGAGGTTTACTTAAGTCTCTTTCTGTAGGATATAGTTATACTTTTGTCGACTCAATGGTATGTAAAGTTTGCTCACTCTGCAAGAAGTTGCCTAAAACAAAGCTTCAGATGTTATGGAGAACTGAGATGCTGATGTCAACAGATGACAAATTAGATGCCTAACAATGCAAGAATCCTTACGGTATAGATTTTAACATAATTATCAATACATTCCTTTCAGCTATTTTCCCATTTTAATTGCACACAGTTTATGTCTTTGTTTTATGTAGCTATTTCTATGAGAAGAGAATGGAAGTAGCAAGATGAAAATGAAAGAATTATGCAAAGGAATCGAAGTCTTGCCAAATACACAATTTGTGGTTTCTACTTTGCACATGATTTATGCATGATTACATTTTTCAGTGTATTATCCTGCAAGCTACTTCATTGTATAGTCCCAGTTTGTCTTTCTGGTGTCTGTATTTGGATTGAGACAAATATGCTTCTTTTATTTTCATTCTTGAAGCCAAAAACTTTTTTTTGGAGGACATATGGAATTTCCTTATTTTAGATTAAATACTATCCATGATTTTTTTTTGTATTATTACTATTTGATTTGAGGTTAAACTATTTTACCATCCTGGTTGGTCTCCTCCTAACCTATGCAAAGGATAAAAGCAGATCCCTTTCAAAAGCTGATTCTTCTTTTCTTCTCAGGATTAAATCAGGAATTTATCTGGTTTCTGACTTAGCTGGGTCAGCAAAGAAGAAGGGGCCAAGGCTGGAAAATAGGTTGTACCCCTGGGTACTGTGGTAGGCATGGATGGGGAAAAAAAAGACTGGTGGTGTTTTAAGATACAAACAGAAGATCATAACAGCACATTTCACCATCTAGATTCAGTAACTACTGGGCTGAAAAGGCAGGTACAACAAAAGTTGTATATTGAGAAGAGAGATGTTACCCCAAAGTGGAAAGAAACACATAATTGGGGAAATACATAAATACAAGCAGATAGACCCTCAGGATTAAAGGATATTTGTCAACAGAAAACAGAATCTTACCATCAGGATGGGCTTTAGGGGTTCTAAAAGGGCTTGAATACATCCTGTCTCATGTCAGTATCAGTCTTGGCATTGGAAATAGTGTAGGTATAAAAGTTAGGATCTAGCATGGTCCAGTGGGAATTTTCTATAACTCATCTACATTCTGGAATATAAAATCATGACAGAAAATATCAACAATTGTCTGACTTCAATTATTAACCGAAAGAGAAAACCAGGAAATAATAATGTTCTGTAGTCATACTTTGTATCACCAATTTGAAATTGTTATGAAAAATGCAACATTCATCTACTCTATCTACCTGGACAGCCAATGGCGCACTCTCACAATAGCACATCTTTTTCTTTTTGCATTACCTACATCCATGTGCTTCAGCTATCCTTCCCCTCCAGTTCATGACCATTCGTGCTTATCTATATCTCCTTGACCTACATTAATACTGCTGTTTTCTTTATAATTATATTTTTTATTGAAAGTAATGTACTTATCTTTTGGTGCCTGTCAAAGACCCATAACATCAAGCCTTTCTTACCAGGTATATTTCCCATTAAAAATACTGGAAAAGCCCCATGTTGTATTTTCTTTCTCATGCCCTATATGTCTGTCTTGTTGTTATTGTTCTTTTAAATCTCTGGAACATCTAGTTAAACTTTGTGAAAACTAGTTATTTCCCGTATTCAAACATAAGTGGGGGCCCTAACTTAGAGAGAAAAGACTGAGAGCTACCCAAAATTAGCACCAGGACCAACAGGAAAGAAAATACAGTCCATAATCTGAGTGGCCTATGCTCATGCCTAGGTCTCATATTCAGATGTGGGGCCCAGGCAAAGCTAGTTTTTCAAATCTCCAGATGATTCTAATGTTAATTAACCTGTATCAAGGTTAATCCTCATTCTTAATTTTCTCTGAATATATTTAGGCTGAAAGGATGATCTTTTTAACTAGCTAAAAAGATCCGTTGACCAAATCCCAAGAAAGAATGGACATTCAGTGTTTTATATTGGAAAATACCATATGACATATATGATATGTGTGCACACACCTGTGCGTGGATGTGAATGTTGTGTTTCAAAATAGGTTTACAAACTACTAGAAGCAACAAAAAGTGACAAAAAAAGAAAAAAGAGAGAGTTGATTTTGAATAGGCAAGTGGTTCACTTAGAGATATGCAACCAAAATCTCTAAGCATCAAGGCGTTGCCAGGATGTCAAGCTCCCCCATTTCACACCGTAATAATTAGACTGATTATTCACAACACCTGCTCTAATTGTTGTCCTTAATGCTTCTGTCTGTTGGGGTAAATAACTAGTATCTTGATATCAAAGAGCTGACACACAGCAACTCCAGAAGAGAGATGGAACATCTGCTTTTATTTGGGTCATGACTAACAAGGGTGTAGCAGGTTGATGAAAAAAACTGAACTCTATTTGCCCTATCGCCCTCTTGCTTCCTTTCTCAAGGCTTTTCTCCAGCAAATTTTCTGCTGTGGGGCACAATTTTCTCTTTAAGTGTCATGCATGAAATAGACCAGTAGGACCTCATGTAGACTATATAATAAGACCTCATAAACAGAAATAATGCTCAGGAAATGGGCTAATGTCTCTGACTGCAAGATATGCATGATGAACTATGGCCATCTCCAGGCAGGAGCTCAGGTGTTAAAATGGAGACATGTGTTGTAATCTTGTTAGTAAATTTTCAATTCAATAAAATATTATTGGATTCATCTCTACTTGTATTAAATGCACCTTTGTCTAAGAGAAAACAAAATAGTAAGAGAAAAAATAGGCAAAAAGAAAAAAAAAATTAAATGCACAAGGAAAAGAGCCACAATAGCAAAGACACAATTCAAATGTGTAAAAAAAAGGTAGAGGGGATATTGAAGTAGAGAATTAAAACAAAACAAAACAAAACAAAACAAAACCTTAATTGAGGATAATAATAATGTCTTTATTTTAAAAATAAACAATTACTTTGCCATTTTTATTCAGAATGGAGAAAAAAGAAAAAAATTCAGAAATTCTTGTTATTCAGAGAAAACTACTAAAATTTTAGTACATATCTGTTATCAGTTAGGGGTTCAAGCAGAGAAATAGAACCAGTAGGATGTATAAAGAGATATATTGCTAAGAATTGCATTATGTAGTTGTGAGGGCTGGCTTCGTATGTCCAAAATCTGTATGGTAGACCATCAGGAAGGACAAGCTTGAACTCTAGGGCATGAGCAGAAGCTGCATTTCACAGGTAGAATTCTTCTTCTTCAGGGAAAGTTCATTATCCTCATAAGGCCCACCCAGATTATACAGTATAACTTCCTTTAAGTCAATTGATTATAGATACTGATCATACAGCACACCTTTACAGCAACTCCTGGTTTAGTGTCTGATTGAATTAACAGAGGACAATAGCTACGCTGATATACATAAAACTGACTATTGTAGTCCACTTCTTGTCAGTTTGGTTCTCATATACATATTCTTAAACCATACTCAAACTCTAAATAAAGAAAATAACAAAATGTATTATTAACACACCTTACATTAGATAAGATGATAAGAGAGAAACTGTTGCTTAATATATATATATATATATATATATATATTCATATATATATGTATATATACATACATATATAGTATATATATATATATATTATAGATATTATATATATATAACAAAATGAGGAAAAAATACACATAACCATTAGAGTTTTCATTTCTGCAAAAGGTCACATGGTTATAGCTACTTGTTTGCCTGGTGAAGTTAGCAAAACCTTCATTCTTGAAGAGTCTGGGCCTTTAGAATGCCTGTCTTAATTTAGTTAATGCAAGTTTCCAGTGCCTTTAATCACAGATGTGGTAGTACTAAAAAAGGCCCTGAAGCATCTTCTGTATGCTAGACATAGTCTTCCTTACCTGTTGGGTTGTAAGGGCAATCCAGTCTCCCCCCTAATAATGGGATCAATTACTCCCGCCTTCTTTGCCTGCTGATTCAAAGGCATGAAGAAGCCAAAGTGACCAGGTCGCAGTCTTAATTTTCAGTTCAACAAATCCTTATTTTGTGCTCTGATGGAAGCATTTTTCTCTGTGGTACTATGACTTCTGGGCAAGCACAGTATAACATCAAAAGAAAATGAAGGAAACATTTTAATAAAATAAACATATTTTTAAGTTATTAGAAAATATTTATGAAATATAAATGCCAATATGCCTCTCTAGATTCTTTATAGTTACTCTTATCATTATACATCTATTTTTTTCCTTCTATTTTTGATTATTTGGGTTCTTTTATTTAAAGTGTCTTTCTTCTAGGTAGCATGGAGTTCAGTACACTTTTTTAATTCAATATTATAATCTTGGCCATTTAATTTAGTTGTTTAGCCTATTTATAGTTAATGTTATTACTGATATGGTTTCACTTAAAACATTCTTTTTGCTACCTTCTTTTGTTGTGGTGTATTTTTTCTTTGCTTCTGTTTTCTTCCTTTTTTTCTACCTCCCATAGGATTCCATTTTATGGATTCCATTTTATGTTCTTTGTTAGCTCATTAGCTATAATTTTTGGAGGGAGGGGGTATATTTTTGTGGTTTCTTTTCCTTTTCCAAACTTTAGATTGTTGTTGTTGTTGTATATTTTATTTCTACATATGTTATAGATTACACAATGCATTTTGTTATTTATTCTAGATAGTTATGTATTATATTTATTTACACAGTTACCATTTTTAGTGCTCGTCATTATTTTTGGCATATCCAGATTTCTTTCTAGTACTCTTGTCCCTGTCTAAAGGAATTTCTTTACTATTTTGAGTAGTGAAGGTTTGCTGGTGATGAATTCTCTCAATTTTTGCATTTCTAATATAGACTCTACTTCACTATCATTTTTGAAGGATATTTGTATGGGGTATGGAATTCTAGGCTGACAGTTTTTTCATTTGGTACTGTTGAAACGTTGCTCTGCTGTTTTTTGGCTTGAATTGCTACTAAACAGAAGTTTTCTCTCTTTATTTTCTTTATTCTTTTATATATAATGTGTTATTTTCTTCTGATTGCCTTTAAGATTTTTTTCTTTATCACTGGTTTTAAGCAATTTAACTGAAATATTTTGGCCTCACTTTTAAGCTTTAATGGTGGAACAAGAAAAACATTTATTCTACACATTATTTTTTTCCTTTATTGGGCCAAATCCTTTCTCAATCTGCCACCATTGTCCCATGAATTATGTGATTTCCTACTCTGGCTAGTTTTGATAGGAACTGTTCCCAGTCCTATGAAAGTTTCGAGTATTGTTTGCTAAAATCTTTTTGAGTATCTCTTTCCTCAGTCTCTGTTAGTTTCCTCATATGTATGAGGTGTTTGGTTCTTAGCTGAAAATGTGATAAAAACCCCCTGCAGAACTTCAGAGCTTTCTTTGTACATCTCCCTTCTCCCGAGTATACTGTCCTATCATATCTACCTGTCTTGGCCTCCCCACATCCCCAGTACCATCCACTTAAGAAGACTTCAGGGCTTTATTTTTTTTCTATTCCAAAGCTTGGAAAATTGTTTCTGGCAGTGAGCTGGTTCCCTTTTTCTATTCCAAAGCTTGGAAAATTGTTTCTGGCAGTGAGCTGGGACAATTAATAGGGCTTACTTCATTTATTCCCTGTTCCTGATGGATCACTGTCCTTTATCATATTCTTTGTCTGAATTTGTAGTTATTTCAGGTAAGAGGGCAAATTATATCCCTGTTGATCCCATCTTGACCATACCTGAATTTTCCATAATTAGACTTTTACATTAAATATGTATTTTGAATGTTATTTGTTGGGGGAAAAAAACCATAGATTTATTTTTTAAAAACCATAGTTATTTGTATGGTATCTGATTATATAGAACTTGCATATAATCTTTAGCATTAATTTTCAATACTTTAATAACATTTTGGTGGACATTTTTCTATGTACATAATTGTTAACATGTCCAATTATTCTCTTTTTAAAAATTGTTTGTTTATTTTATTTTTGAGAGAGAGAGAGAGAGAGAGAGAGAGAGAGAGAGAATGAGTGGGGGAGGGGCAGAGAGAGGGAGACACAGGATCCAAAGCAGGCTTCAAGCTCCAAGCTGTCCGCACAGAGCTCAACGTGGGGCTCAAACTCATGGACTATAAGATCATGACCTGAGCTGAAGTCAGTGCTTAACCAGCTGAGCCACCCAGGCACCCCTAATGTGTCCAATTATTCTCAATGAGATTTCTCTAAAAGTATATTTGCTAAAACAAATTTTAAGGCTTTTAACACATATTGCTAATTGCCCAGCTTGGTCAGCCTTCACATGATTTGTGAAGAATGAATAAAGTGGTTATATTTGTGTTTGTGAAAGAAGAAACTCACCTTTGTGTGAAAAGCTATTGATGGTTAAGAAGGGGAGAGGCTAAAGAAAAGAATTCAAGTTAGGAGACCAAACAGCATGAGAGATGATGAGAATCTGAATTAGGTATTGCTATTTGAATGAAGAAAAGGAGAGAGGGATTTGGGAAATATTTCTGAGGCAGAATCCATGGATTCTAAAATTAATTGGAAGTTGGAAATCTTCGTACAATTTGACCATGAACTAAAAGAAAATTCCTGGGGCACCTGGATGGCTCAGTTGGCTAAGCATCCAACTTTGGCTCAGATCACGATCTCGCGGTCTGTGAATTCGAATCCCATGTTGGGCTCTGTGCTGATAGCTCAGACCCTGGAGCCTGCTTTGAATTCTATGTCTCCCTCTCTCTCTGCGCTCCCCTGCTCATGTTCTTTCTCTCTCTGTCTCTCAAAAATAAATTCACATTAAAAAAAGGTTGAAAAAAAGAAAACAAAATTCCTAAAACAAGGAAGTTTTGTACATGGGGAGGGTCAATTTGTTACTCAATTAATTTGTGTTGGACTTGAACTGCACAGGCACTACTTATGGGACAGTCGAGTAGTGAGCTAATATATGGTCAGTTTAGTTATGAGATCTGAGCTTGAGACTTTGATTTTGAGTTAGCTACATGATTTGAGCAAATGCATAGTAGTGGGAATTAACCATGGGTGTATACCCTATAAACGTCATTTTCTAGGTAAAATGTCTGGAGTGAGAAGAGAAACAGGCCATTGAAGGAATTAAAGTCCTGCATATGTTTTGAGTATGAGTAGACTAAAAGAATGCCAAAAGAATGTATGAAGGGATGGTTAGAAAGGTAAAAAGAGGAGACTGGTAAGCAAAATCCAAGGGAGGGAAAAAAAACTAAAAAGATAAAAATTATCCATAATATCAAGTACTGGTCAAAAGCAATAGGTATTATGGAATATTTTAGGATTGGGCAATTAGTTTAGAAAAGTAACATTAGATCATCTGGGTGGTCATCTGGTTTTAAGAGCAGATGACAAGGATTATAGTATCAAGAATTTATTAAGTATGGGACAAAAGTCAGATAGATGGAGTTGTTTTATGTCTGTCAGGTCCTAGTGTCCAATAGGCCACTCTTGCCACCACATAGGTCATGGTGAACTAGGATAAGCTGGGTCATGATCAGATAAACTGGTAGCATTAGGGTTGCAACTGAGGGCTAGATTTAGGATAGAATGTTCAATATAAAACTTAATTTGATTGCAACAAACAGTGGTAACAGGTGTTTGTTGATTTTTATTGGGTAGAGGCTGCAGTGTACAGAGATGTAAATGGGTCATCTTAAAGCTGTAGAATCTGGAATACCCAACACTAGATTCAATTGGGATACGGTATACTGAATAATAAATAAAAAAAGATGACAAAAAAAAAAGCAGGGACAGGGAGTCGGGGAGTGAAGAAAGGGTCAAAAATGTTCCCAGTAGCTCAGAACACTTAGTACCTACAATCCATGTAATGAAGGAAAGTTACTTATGAATAATGAATTCATAAGATCAGGGTGTCCCCCCCTTTTTTTTACAATAATAGAAACTGAGTATCAAAAAAGGGAATGGGTGAGTAGAAGAAAAACAAATATCAAAGAGGTTTTCATTAATTACAGATGATTTCAGCAAAGGGCAGCCAGTTGTCAGATTCTTACTATTAATCCTGCAGATAATGTTCTAAAATGTACGGTTAATTTTTAGTTACCATTTTAGACATGTCACTGTAAAATGTGGATTCTAGTGCAGTTGCATGTCACATCCCAACCACCTTTGTATCCCAGGAGTTCCCTAATGATTAATATAATTCCCAAGATTGCTAAAGGAATTAATAGTAATTAGCTACCTATAGCCAGAAATGCAGATAAACCACCTGCTTTCCCCTTCCCAGTCCATTTCCTTCTTTTGTTTAATCACACAATGAAACAATTATCTTCCATTTATGACATCACAGTCACTCCCATAGCAACAGGAATCTTCTTCTATCATCTCAGTATGGGAATAATCAGAAAGCAGATATGAATTTTTGAAGGAGAAAGAACATATTTATATATAAATACACTAACAACTAGCAATTTCTAGGAGACAGAAATAGAGAAGAATAGGAATATCTCATAGATAAGGGTTTCCTTTTAAATGTTAATTTTTGTCTGACTGTAAGCTTCATCTTTTAAACCCTTTTTCCCATTATTATCATCATACCTTGAGTGCTTACAGCTGAACAACCAGTTCACTGTGACCTTTCTGAAAT
Source organism: Panthera uncia (assembly GCF_023721935.1). Taxonomy (NCBI): domain Eukaryota; kingdom Metazoa; phylum Chordata; class Mammalia; order Carnivora; family Felidae; genus Panthera; species Panthera uncia. Next base: position 33,739,841 of record NW_026057586.1, on the reverse strand, counting down.
CGCAAGCCATCCTTTCTCTTTGTCACTGTGATAATGGAATGGATCAGATTCTTCCTGCAGACATTATAATGGAGTTCAACTGTCTATGGCATACACTAATGAAAAATGTTAAACCTTTCTCGTCTCCACCATGTGCCGCCACAGCACACAGCAGATGCCCTGCCTGGAGAAGCCCATATGGCAGGCTGGTATCGGTGATATTTCCTGTAATGTCAAGGGAGCCTGTTGTATGGAAAGGATGTTGTGGGTGCCATTTGGAGGCTTAGGTACAAGTGCATTGAGCAAGAGCCACTTTATCTGTCTGCCTGTCCCCCCTCCACGGTGCCAGCTAGTCCCTCATTGGCAGGCAAGTGGGCCTTTCTGCTGTGTGATTCAGAGACCTGGGAAGCCCTTTCACTACCCACTCTCCAGAAACACTCATAATACCTATCTCCTTACAGATGTCTGATGTTCCTTTAACAGTCTATACAATTTTTTTCACTGAAACTGAAAAATAATGTATAAACTGCAAACATTGCAGGCATGGACACATGCTGACTTAAATCCTCATTATACAGATATCAGTATAAATCATGGGTATTACTTCTGTTTCTTAAAGAAAAATGCATTATGGGCTATGTGCCATTAAGGGGATGGGACAGCTAAAGTGGGGTGAGATGAGGAGAGACAAAAATATTCTGTTAAAATTCATACCTACAGCCGCTATGTAACAATTATGTTGTTTCACTATCAGCACCTATTACTCATTGTCCAACTTTATAAAGCGAGGCACTTAAGGCTTGTGAGGTGATGAGCCTCATGAATGAGGAGGACCAAAAGAAGTGAACAGACTCCATTAAACACGAATGGACACTCAGGGCCCATAGATATTATATTAGTTACAGTTTACAAGCCAAGGAAATACATGTTTAGCAAAGGATAATAAATTATATAAAGCAGGGTGATGATGATGATGATGATGATGATGATGATGATAATTCAGTGAGCATGCTTTTTATAGTCTTTTCTAACTCCTTACTGGAAACCCTGGATGCAGAGGCTAGTGCCAGTAATCTCATCCATACCTCTGGTACCATAGCCCTGTTACCCAAAGACATGATGGCCTTACACATTTTTCAAACTTCTCTGGGTGAAAAACATATATTCAGAATCATCCCAATCTAGGCTAATTTTACAGTACTGTTCCTCTTTAGCTCCCATATTGCTGGTGTATTATCGCAGGTTTAATAATAATAGTCTGCATCTAGTCTAGTCCCATCATGATTATATGTTGGTGACCAGCATGCTGCCTTTTTCTTCGAAACTACAGTAGTCCCAGAGGGATTAACCTTGCATGCCTGGTCACAACTTATCAACTACACTAGAGTTTAGTTTCTTTTTCAGAGATAGACTCAAGCTGCATGTATGTTTGCTAAGTCAAAAGACTAAGTAAGGGAATTATGTGACTAATTCCATCTAAGGTTCCCCCATTGGCCAAATTGTATTGATAGCTAAGGTGTTTGCATTTGTTTTACTTGTGTTTATGGAAATTGGCATAGACAAATATTTAAGACTCAAATGTTTAGTCTCTTTTTCTCTGATAATGTAAATGAATTAATACATCAAGACACTGCTGCTTCTAGATTATATCCCCCAAGTGTTCAACTAAACATATAGTACAGCTTACATTTGCAGTTGGCGAAGAGGTTGGAAGCTAAACCCTGCAGTGATTAACACACGAGCTTTACCATAACATAGCCTGTGTTCAGTGCCCATCTGAGACAAGTTTTGTAACTTCCCTATACCTCAGTATCCTAATTTTCTCAAAGGAGATAGTAATAAAAATCAATATCATGGGTTTGTTATGAAGGTTAAATTAGTAATGTACATGAAATACCTATGACAATGCGTGATGCATAGTAAGCCCTTTGAAAATTTATTAGTCAACTTTAGGTTGCAGAAGGAAGTGGAGACTATTATCTGTGAAACTAAAATAAACTCTTTGAAGACACAAACTTTAATGTCCCTTACACATGCACACACACACACGCACACACACACACACACACACCCCAGAACATAGTTCAATGCCAAACCTGAAACTGAGATTTAAGAGAGTTCAGTGGTGTCTGTGTTCTGGAATCCCTAGTCTATGTACAGCTAGTATATCTCAGGACTTATGGCAGAGTCTTTTGTTCAGAGCTCTTGTGGAACAACCTTTCTAGGACAATAGACAGATGAAGTATCATCTCCTAAAGTTGATAACAACCGAGACACTTCATAACTACATACAAATTGTCTTTGGTTTTCTGCCAGTGGTTTTTCTGGTACATTGGATGAAGATTTGATTGCTGCTTGGCAAGTGCATTGACTCAGTGTGTGATCCCTGAGGTTTTAATTGTTTGTATCGCATTCTTGTCTCACTGAAAAGTGCAATTGTTGGCAATCACTCCTTCCCTCATTACTGCCAACTGGCTCTAGCCTGCTGTATTTCTTTCTTTGAGTGCCTTCTTACTCTAAGTCTTCTAAAAACAGTCCAACAGTCCAAGCACCTTGACTACATACCAGCCTTGGCTATCAGGAAGATCCTCACTGGCATAATACATTCCATTGAAGTTTATCAGAAAAGAAACTCAATAATTAATTACCTTTCTATACTATTATTCCTGTTGGGTCAACTCTCCATCATATTTATGCTGCACACAAAAAGATATGACATTTTTATCTATATGGGCCATTATGTACCTCTTGATTTACTAACGGATACATTTACCATCTAATGGGTCTTCATTGAATGTTTAATATGTACCAAGTACACTCCCAGATACTGGAAATACAATGATGAATGAAAGTAAATGGAGCCTTTGATCCATAGGACACTTTTGCCAATAAAAGAGACAAACATTTTCAACCACACAAACCAATGTAAAACTAACAATGAGGATGCTCTACAGTTGATAAACATGTTTTTATGAGTGGCAGGATTATTTGACCCCACCAGGGAGGTTGGGGACCTCTTCCTGAAGAAATGACTATTGAGCAATGAAAGTAATAAGTGATGACAGGGAAAAACATTTCATGGTAGAGACAGAATAAGTGCCATGCTACTGAAATGCAAGGCAGGTTTGACCATGAAGTCTGAAAGGAACAAAGAAAGGAATGAAGTGATTGGAACAGAGAGTGATATAGCATATAAGAAAAAGCTGAAGAAGTAGGTAGGGATCAGATCATATAAGATCTTGAAGGCCAAGTTAAGAAATCGCAAATGAAGTTTGAGAAAAGTGAGATTTGAATGATTTTAAACCAAAAAGGGATATGACTCAGGTTTGCATTTTGAAAATAACACTTGTTAGAATTACACTTGTTAGACAAGAACACTTGTTAGAAAAGAGACTTTATAGGTAGACAAGTGGAGCTATAAGGATATATCAATTAAGTGGCTAATATAAAAATCCCAGAAAAAAAAAAAAAAAAGGTGGCAACCCGGCCAAATGTTGTAGAAGAAGATAGAAGGAGAAATAGATGGGATGAAATGATATGTAGACAGTGATATGGGTAAGGTTTGGAATAAAACATGCACCATTGGTGTCAGAGTGATTCCTAGTTTTCAGATTATATAAATTAAGTTGTATAATTTATAAAGATAAGAAACATATACAAGGATTATATCAAGTTTAGTTTTAACCATATTGAGATTAAAGTATTTTTGAAATATTCAGGAGATGTCAGATGAGCAGAAGGCTAAATACATTTGAAAATCAGAGATATCTCACCTGAATGTGTTTCTTTGTGAATTATCTTCTTCTCATTGGTAATTCCAGTAGTAGCAATGGATGAACTTGCTGAGGTAGGGAGTATGAGTGATAAGAGAAGCCAGACCAGAGGAGTCAGCATGTAGAGTTCGAAAACCTTTGTGAACCTGAGGGCCAGGCCTTCCTTTTAAATGAATGAATCAGTATCTAGGATGGCCTATATTGACTTAGGGGTAGAACCTGGACAACTGGATAAAAAAAAATACATGGGAATTTGAAGGATTAATATAGATTTTCTAGTGTCTACCTTTATTCTTACTATAGATTTATCTGAAGAGATTCACACTTTGACAATTACCTCTTGATCTTTATCTAACCGATCACATATGTTAATTTTCTACCTATATTTGCCTGTAATTAGAGCGATTAAAGATACCATTCATAATGTTTCTCAATGTCCCTTATACATAGACTTCAGTGACAAGTTTTCTTCATAGATTTGGTTTGTACTTAGTTTAGAATGCTTCTGACAGGGTACTCTCCCTGGTGTGTAATAATCAGGTCATTCTTTCCTTCAGGCTAAATCCCCAGTATCTTTTTTTTTTTTTTTTTAATGTAAACTTCTTTTCTTTGGCTTCAAGGCTGTCTCCTCTTTGCTCGTGTGTGTATTTGTTATGGTCAGATGTCTAGACTCCCCACCACCACACTACCTTTGCTGCCTTCCATTCAGCTTAATGATGTAAGTCATTCTTTCCTCTTTTACTAGTGTCTATCACTTCCTTGAATCCTCTCACATCTTCTCCTTTGGGCATTCCTACAACTCAGATCTCCCCATTCTCCTTCCTCTTTTTCAAAGGTAGGATCTTTCACTAGGAGTTGTGAGATACACCAAATACTCTGAATATACATTTGTGAGCATTATGCATACTGATTAATCATCCTAATGCAGTGTGGGAATATATAAAATAGATAAACATAAAGGTTCCTACCCTCCAGTTTTCTTATAATTTACCTTGAATATAAGGTATATGTCAGCCTTTTTTCCCCTTTCCAAATAAAAATAAAGTGGTTTTTAGTGGAAGGCAGTTATGATTAAGACAATTAAGGAGATACAAGAAATGAAAGTGCTATCTAACGGACGTCCATCCTCTCCTGACCATCCCTCTTCTAAATTTTCTAGTCAGTCAATTCTAATCTCCCTTACTCTTCCTGAAAAGCAAGATTGTATTAATGACAACATATTTTTAAGATTTTTATGTAAATAGTCGTAATGTCAATAATGTCAATAGATTTTGATAGCACTAATTGGTTGCTTTGAACATTTGCACATATTTGAACTCAACAGATCAATTATGTGGGTCTTCCTTCCCCTTCAAAGATTTAGGCAATGCATTCTCTCAAGTCTCACTTGATACTCAATGCTAAGAGAAGCTGATATGTTAGTCCTCCAAACCATTCTTAATTAATTATATTTGAGTAAAAATGACTTCTACTCTAACATTTCAGTATGGTAGAAATGCATATCTGTTTGTAATTAAGATATGATATGTTTTGATGTCTATGGATTCAAACAAAATAAAACATTAACCCAACATTCATGCATCTCACAATATACAAGGAAGAGGAGGCATGGATATAGGTAGCTCAAATATAAACTAGAACAGGGGCGTCTGGGTGGCTCAGTCCATTAAGCAGCCGACTTCAGCTCAGGTCATGATCTCCCAGTCTGTGGGTTCGAGCCCCACGTAGGGCTCTTTGCTGACAGCTAAAAGCCTGGAGCCTGCTTCTGATTCTGTGTCTCCCTCTCTCTCTGGCCCTCCCCTGCTTGCTCTCTGTCTCTCTCTCTCTCAAATAATAATGTCTATATATATATATATATATATATATATATATATATATAAAAGCTAGAACAGAGTTTGCCCTGGGGAAGTGCTATGAAGATTCATTGCAAAGGGTAATACCTTTCACTGGGGGACTTGAAGAGCTTCCTGATGGGGATGGGAGCATTGCAGAGGTGAGCAGATACATAGGCATACAGAGTAGAAAAAATGCACTATGTCCAAATTCTGTGGGTAGCAGGAGAATGAGAATACACTGGTAAGTACAGAGAAATGAGATTGTGAAGCTGGCTTAGGACACAGCACGTAGAGTCTATAATGCCACATAAGTAGAGTGACATTTATCCTGGGATGTCTGCAACAGTTAGTGCCTATTATTATTAATGGCAACCTTTTGTCTCTCAAAAGTACCTGGTTTATATCACAGATTATATGACTCTCCTGTACATAAGGAGCAGTGACACTGTTGTGTAGATTGATGCTTTCCACAGGCATCAAACAGAATACAATTTTATAGGGACTCTGAACAAATGTGTTCTGTAGACTTTTGTGAGAATATTGTATACAGCTTATGTCCATCTTAAAGACTTATAGTGTATGCAAACAAGTTCTGTAGTATATAAGCTTATTTAAATGTTTTAGCAATTTTTGACTGCAGAGATCTTTTTATCACAAAACACAAAGTAACACATCATGAATGTGGGAATGGTGTCTATTGATTGGAAGAATGTTGTAAGATAAGTTATGCTATAGGAAGATTAATTGATTGTAGGCTGGGTTAGTTTGAAAAGGCAAGAAAATTATGTTTTTAACATTTTTACTTATATCTTAATCCAGTATGAAAGACTGTATTTTCCAACAATAAATGCAGTAACATCTTACATTGTACACAGTCTTCTAGAACCTTGCAACTCCCCCGTGAGGAGGGAGGAATCTACATTTCTTCCCCTTGAAACTGAGTCAGCTTTTTTGTGGTGACCTCAACTAATAGGATGGTGAACAAGTTATGCTCTGTGACTTCCCAATGTAGATCATAAAAGGTACTAAAGATTTTACCTGACTCTCAGGATATGCACCTTTGGGTCCCTGAGCCACTTTTTAAGAGATATAACTCTCTGAATCTATCAGGCTGGTGAGACTACATAGCAGTAAAGAGAGACACCTAAGATCTCCATATGTTCTTCTGCCAGCCATCTGAGTCTTCCCAGCTCATGCCAAATATATAATTGAGGAAGATTTGGAGATGACTCTGGCCTCAGCAGTGTCTGACGACAACTGCATGAGACAGTAAGAACTGCCTAATTTATCCTAATGAGTCATCCCCCAAAATTGTTAGAGATAATATTAAATGACTATTTTTGGTTCATGCCACAATGTTTGGCATGGCCCATTACAAGGCATTAGATGACTAGAGTATCTGGATTTATAACAACTTTTGAAAAGTCACTAAACATGAGTAAATAAAAGATGGACTGGGCAAAATTTAAACAATAAAGTAAAGGCAACAAAGATACAATTCAGCTAACTGTAAGGTCAACCCATAATTCATGATATAATTTCCTTAAATTGGTTAGAGGTGTACACAGTTAGGGTCTAAACTTTCTAACAGTAAGCCACTTTGATCTTTTGCATCATCAGGACTGACCAATTGGATGGATGGGGTCTCCTGTTAGAGAATTGTCCCTTTATTTTTTTTAACGTTTATTCATTCTCAAGAGACAGAGAGACAGAGCATGAGTGGGGGAGGGGCAGAGAGAGAGAGGGAGACACAGAATCTGAAGCAGGCTCCAGGCTGTCAGCACACAGCCAGACCCGGGGCTCGAACCCACGAACTGTGAGATCTTGACCTGAGTCGAAGTCAGATGTCCAACCGACTGAGCCACCCAGGCACCCCAAGAATTGTCCCTTTAAAGAGTAATGGGTGGAAGAGGCAATGAACACAACACAAGTGAGATTGGTCACAGTTGACTGGTGGACAGGATACTCAGAGTTGGAAGCTGTAGCACAGGAAGGGAATCAAATAATATTAGATATGAATAAAAAAGCATTATAGAGGATTTTTATTTATTTTTTTAAGTTTATTCTGAAAAGAGAGAGAGACAGAGGGAGAGGGAAAGAGAGAATCCCAAGCAGACTCAGCACTGTCAGCACAGAGCCCAACGTAGGGCTCAAACTCATGAATCAGAAAGATCATGACATGAGCTGAAACCAAGAGTCGGAAGCTTAACCAACTGAGCCACTCAGGCGCCCATAGAGAGGATTTTTAAATGCCATTGATTTAGCTTGACAAAAGGGAAGAAAGAATCAAACATGATTCTGAGATTATGAGCTCAGGCAACTAAGAGAATGGTGCTTCTGTTAAGAAACAAGTACAAAATAGGAAGAAAATGCCTGCATGCGAGAACAACTTTACTTGCAGTTAGTGGATAGTTAGACAGTAATATTCAACTCAGTTGACAACTCAGTTAGACAGTAGTAGATTGAGAGGACAAATGGGATGCAGAAAATTAGTCAAACTGTAGCAAGTTCTAATATTTGTTAATTGTCTCCTTGGAGGTGAAAGTTGAAACTGTGACCACCAGTGAAATTATTTGGGGAAGTGTTTGGGGACAGAAGGAGAAAATGGAAAGTCCAAGATCTCAAAGAGATGTGGGTAAGCAAAGAACCTAGGGAAGAAACAAAGAAAAAAATGCAATTAAAAGTTGCACTGTTAATCATTATTCAAGAATGCCAACTTCTTTATGATGAAGGAAGATGAGAAGGAAGGATTAAAAGGCACACAAAGAAGGGAAAGAAAAGAATGAGGAAGATAAGCAATAGTAGGCGGAGAGCAGTGCCTTATTCAGACTGCAAAATATTGACCTCTCCAAATCCTCCAGCAGACTCAGAAGTTGGAAGAAATTTGATGAGGGTTTTGGAGAGTGGGGTGAGGGGCGCCCCTTCTAATGTTCACTGGAGCCAAGCAAAGGCAGTCTCACTGTGTAGCCCTGGGCTGAGTTAATCAAACTGGCTCTGTAACCAAGATGCCGGCTGTGCCACTCTGCTCCCTTAATGTGCAGCACAAACCCATTTACTTGTTTGATTTTGCTCCTTTTTGGTAAATAATTTACATAGTTTTGCATTAGCTCAATTTGCAAAAATTGAGCAAACAGTGCAATTTTCTGTAATTATGCCAGTGCAAGACAGAAGTAAAGTCTGGCTGAGAGAGGCTTTATCTGAACTGAAAAGACATTTGGTGGAAATGGAGCATGAGAAGAAAATGAAGATCTGCTTAAATTGGCTCTGGCCAAAGTGAGAAAGAATAGAACACAATTCAGCTAACACTAACTGAACTTAAAGTCTTTGTTTTCCCTCTTCTCCTCTAAAAGTTGTTCAGGTGGGCATATGTGCACCATACATATTCGTTGTTACACGTACCCTCCCAGAGAGGAAATAGTCACCATTGTAATGGCTGCCAACGTGATTTCCTGTCTCGTAAACACACGTACTACTTCTTTGACTGGGCTTCATTGTTCCTCACTCTGACCCTCTATTTTGCACATCTCACATTAATCTACTATCCCAAAATATCCTACAGGAACAAAATCAGGAACTTAAAGAATGAAGTTAATTTTGTCAAGGGCCAGCCAAATGCATGCCTTTGGCTAGATATCTGTGATGGAATTTGGAGAGCCCAAGAGAATTGTTTACAACTCTGGGCATGGGGCAACGAGGTATGCATTTCAGCATTCTTGCTAATCTGAGTTGTGGAAAATTGGTATAACTAGATCTTCCAGTCTTCTCTCATTGGAATGTAGTCTAGAAACGGATGGTTTGCTTCTATAAATTAAGGAATGAAGAGAAGACTTCCCTTTCCACCGTTAGTATGTTCTACTTAGGCATGGGTCTGATGGAATCTACTCCAAAATTAGTCTTTTTGCTTGTTTATTTTAACTTTCATAGTCTGGTGTGGCTGGGCTCTGGCTGGCTGGGCTTTGACAAAATCACTTTTTATCTTGATTCCTCCCTTTCCTTATCTTCAAATGAATGTGCTATATTATGTGATCCCTAAACTCTCTGGCAACTCAAGAATTTTATCAGAATCTCATTACAAAGATTTTAACTAAAATATGGATATTATTCCTATAAATGTCTAATGGTAAAATAAAAATAATTACTTTTTACAGTAGGTCTTAAATGAAAAGATACTTTTGTACTCTGGAACTTAAGGAATGGTCTCCCTTTCTGAAAACTTTTGTAAAGGTTTAATATGAACTTTTTCAAATGGGCAAACTTCATTAAATTCCATTCCACATCTATCCATTCTTGTGGAATCATATAACTACTAGTTTATGTAATATGTATTCATGTTCATTTATGCAGTATTATTGTAGTGCACATCTCTTGTTTGAACCTGCTTGTCATTAATTGTAAGTGGTTGCTTAAAACAACCATTTACTGGCTTCTGTGTTGCCATCTTGCCCGACAAGATTCTATTGAAACCATCAAGCCTCCTGCCCCACTTTGTCAACACATGGGTTCATCTAGGATTATCAATCATATTCACTATTCCCCTGATCTTAGTGATTGATATGGGGCTGGGCATACTAAACTAATCAGTTAAACTAACATCTTAAATTAATCATTTAAACAATCAGAATTTTCTCTGAGATTTGATGTATGGATACATGGAGAGAAAAAGTCTCTTTTCCTTTGGAAAATAACATAAAAACCTATAAGCTTCAAACTACGAGATGCTGTAGTTTTAGTCTACAGGTTGGGAAACCTGTTTGAGAATAAAACCAACATACTGAGAAATCAGAAATGGGAGATGGAGAGAGAGCAAAAGAGAAAGAAAGGCAGTGCTCTGATCTGGATCTGTCATTGCACACAATCTGATTTATTGCCCTTGGGCTTCCCAGATATACAAACCAATATAATGCCCATTGTGGAAGATTAGATTACTGATTAAAAGTACTCCTTCCCTTCCTACCACCTGCATGGGAGGGGTATACTTCCCCTTTATTTTGTTGTTGTGCTCTTCCCCAAGACTTTCTTTTTTGCCAATGGGAAGTTAACAATTGCGATATAAAGAGATTTAGATGTATTTGCACCATTGGGCTTATTCTCTCGTGTCTCTTTCATCATCATGAAAAGTGCTACTTGTCTTTTCAGCCTGAACTTCATAATTTATATTCACGAAAGAGACACATGCCCAACATATAGTAATAAGCCAAGCCCAGCTATATTTGCAGCTTAAAGCTGAGCTGTTCAACTGAGACCAGCTGACCCACCGATTCTTGAAAAAAAATAAATGATTATTACTTTAAGCCACTGAGTTTTGGGAGTGCTTTGTTACGGACCAATAGCTTACATATATGTTTTTAAAAATATAATGTAGTTTATTTTATTTTATTTTATTTTATTTTATTTTATTTTATTTTTTAATTTACATCCAAGTTAGTTAGCATATAGTGCAACAATGATTTCAGGAGTAGATTCTTTAATGCCCCTTACCCATTTAGCCCATCCCCCCTCCCACATCCCCTCCAGTAATCCTCTGTTTGTTCTCCAAATTTAAGAGTCTCATGTCTTGTCCCCCTCCCTTTTTTATATTATTTTTGCTTCCCTTCCCTTATGTTCATCTGTTTTGTATCTTAAAGTCCCCATATGAGTGAAGTCCTATGATATTTCTTTCTCTGACTAATTTCACTTAGCATAATACCCTCTAGTTCCAGCCATGTAGTTGCAAATGGCAAGATTTCATTCTTTTTGATTGCCAAGAAATATTCCACTGTAGATACATATACCACATCTTCTTTATTCATTCATTCATCTATGGACATTAGGGCTCTTTCCATACTTTGGCTATTGTTGATAGTGCTGCTGTAAACATTGGAGTGCGTGTGTCCCTTCGAAACAGCATACCTGTATCACTTGGGTAAATACCTAGTAGTGTAACTTCTGGGTCGTAAGGTAGTTCTATTTTTAATTTTTTGAGGAACCTCCATACTGTTTTCCAGAGTGGCTGCACCAGTTTGCATTCTCACCAGCAGTGCAAAAGAGATCCTTTTTCTCTGCCTTCTTGCCAACATCTGTTGTTGCCTGTTATTAATGTTAGCCATTCTGACAGGTGTGAGGTGGTATCTCATTGTGGGTTTGATTTGTATTTTCCTGATGATGAGTGATATTGAGCATTTTTCATGTGTCGGTTGGCCATCTGGATGTCTTCTTTGGAGAAGTGTCTATTCATGTCTTTTGCCCATTTCTTCACTGGATTATTTGCTGTTTGGGTGTTGAGTTTGGTAAGTTCTTTACAGATTTTGGATACTAACCTGTTATCTGATATGTCATTTGCAAATATCTTCTCCCATTCTATCAGTTGCCTTTTAGTTTTGCTGATTGTTTCCTTAGCTGTGCAGAAGCTTTTTATTTTGATGAGGTCCCAATAGTTCATTTTTGTTTTTGTTTCCCTTGCCTCTGGAGACGTGTTGAGTAAGAAGTTGCTGCGGCCAAGGTCAAAGAGGTTTTCGCCTGCTTTCTCCTCGAGGATTTTGATGGCTTCCTGCCTTATGTTTAGGTCTTTCATCCATTTTGAGTTTATTTTCATGTATGGTGTAAGAAAGTGGTCGCAGGTTCATTTTTCTACATGTCGCTGTCCAATTTTGCTAGCACTACTTGCTGAAGAGACTTTCTTTATTCTATTGTATATTCTTTACTGTTTTGTCAAAGATTAGTTGGCCATATGTTTGTGGGTCTATTTCTGAGTTCTGTATTATGTTCCATTGATTTGGGTGTCTGTTCTTGTGCCAGTACCATACTGTCTTGATGATTTCAGCTTTGTAATACAGCTTGAAGTCCGGGATTGTGATGTTTGCTTCTTTGGTTTTCTTTATTCAAAATTGCTTTGGCTATTCGGGGTCTTTTCTGGTTCTATGCAAATTTTAGTACTGTTTGTTCTAGCTCTGTGAAGAATGCTGGTGATATTTTGATAGGGATTGCATTGAATATGTAGATTGCTTTGGGTAGTATTGACATTTTAACAATATTTGTTCTTCCTATCCAGGAGCATGGAATATTTTTTCCATTTTTTTGGTGTCTTCTTCAATTTCTTTCATAAGCTTTCTATAGTTTTCAGTGTATAGATTTTTCACCTCTTTGGGTAGATTTATTCGTAGGTATTTTACGGTTTTTGGTGCAATTGTAAATGGGATTGATTCCTTGATTTCTCTTTCTGTTGCTTCATTATTGGTGTATAGAAATGCAACGATTTATGTGCATTGATTTCATATCCTGCCACTTTGCTGAATTCATGGATCAGTTCTAGCAGTTTTTTGGTAGAATCTTCTGAGTTTTCCACATAGAATATCATATCATCTGGGAAGAGTGAAAGTTTGACCTCCTCCTGGATGATTTGGATGCCTTTTATTTCTTTGTGTTGTCTGATTGCTGAGGCTAAGACTTCCAATAGTATGTTGAATAACAGTGGCGAGAGTGGACATCCCTGTCTTGTTCCTGACCTTAGGGGAAAGTTCTCAGTTTTTATCATTGAGAATGATATTAGCCTTTGATCTTTCATATATGGCTTTTATAATGTCAAGCTATGATTGTTCTATCCCTACTTTCTTAAGGCTTTTTTCAAGAAAAGATGCTGTATTTTGTCAAATGCTTTCTCTGCATCTATTGAGAGGATAATGTGATTCTTGTCCTTTCTTTTAGTGATGTGATGAATCACATTGATTTTTTGCAGATATTGAACCAGCCCTGCATCCCAGGTATAAATCCCACTTGGTTGTGGTGAATAAGTTTTTTAATGTATTGTTGGATCCAGTTGGCTAATATCTTGTTGAGGATTTTTGCATCCATGTTCATCAGGGAAATTGGTCTATAGTTCTCCTTTTTAGTGGGGTCTCTGTCTGGTTTTGGAATCATGGTAATGCTGGCTTCATAGAAACAGTTTGGAAGTTTTCCTTCCATTTCTATTTTTTTGGAACAACTTCAAGAGAATAGGTGTTAACTCTTCCTTAAATGTTTGTTAGAATTCCCCTGGAAAGCCATCTGGCCCTGGACTCTTGTTTTTTGGGAGATTTTTGATTGCTAATTTGATTTCTTTACTGGTTATGGGTCTGTTCAAATTTTCTATTTCTTCCTGTTTCAATTTTGGTAGTTTATATGTTTCTAGGAATTTGTCCGAATATAACCTAGTTTAAGTCAGGAAACAGTTGCTTGCTACTGAAAGAATTTTGACTAGGATGGAAACTTCCATTTCTTTGAAATAAACTTGTAAAATCATAGTTAAGCTGAGCTTTTATAAATGAGAAAATTCCAAGATCTGTCTCACTTTAGAATTTCAGATGCAATAGATAGGAAGGAGGTAAAAAGAGCTGAAAAATAAACCATGAAGGGAAGAAAAAAATAATTAAAAATAGAAATATAAAAAATTAATTACAAACTGAGAGGGAGTCAAACCATAAGAAACTCTTAAATACATAGAACAAACTGAAGGTTGATGGTGGCATGGAGGGAGCAGAAAATGGATGACAGGCATTGAGGAGGGCACTTGTTGGGATGAGCTCTGGGTGTTGTATGTAAGTGATGAATCATGAGAATCTATTCCTGAAGCCAAGAGCACACTGTATACTCTGTATGTTAGCTATGTTGACAATGAATTATATTTAAAAATAAATAAGTAAACGAATAAATAAATAAACATAGACATAGACATAGACATAGACATAGACATAGACTTAGACATAGACTTAGACATAAATAGACATAGGAAGTGTTGAGAAAACAAGGGAGAAATAAAAGTGATATAAAAGGGTGAGGGTTGGGGCGCCTGGGTGGCACAGTCGGTTAAGCGTCCGACTTCAGCCAGGTCACGATCTCGCGGTCCGTGAGTTCGAGCCCCGCGTCGGGCTCTGGGCTGATGGCTCGGAGCCTGGAGCCTGTTTCCGATTCTGTGTCTCCCTCTCTCTCTCTGCCCCTCCCCCGTTCATGCTCTGTCTCTCTCTGTCCCAAAAATAAATAAAAAACGTTGGAAAAAAAAAAAGCAAAAAAAAAAAAAAAAAAAGGGTGAGGGTGGGTAGGCATCAGTAATTTTAACTACTGACTCCAAATTCCTAAAACTCACACCATAAACTTGAAAATGGTTAGAAATTACTCAATTTTCCACCCACCCTACCTATGCAAAGAACAAAAGTGACATGTTAAACCTATTGAAACAAGCAAAAAACTACTCAGAAGAAAAACTAAAATAATACCTAGGTGTCTGTAACACCTTTTTGGTCAAAAGAGAGTGATTTTGTTTTCTTTATTTTGTTTAATGAAACTTTCCAATGGTCCTGATAGCTAATTGCCACATAACCAAGTAGACTGTAGATTGGCCCATGGAATTCAATTGTTAATTAAGATCAGTGGAATAACCAACTTGACAGCAGAATTGTTTTAACAAGAGAAAGTGACAACCTCATTGATTTTTTTTTTTTTTTTTTTTTTTTTTTTTTTTTTTTTTTTGCTGGTCGGCCTCTGAATAGTCAATATGATGCCCATGCAAAGTGATTTTTTTTTTATTTATTCATAGGTGGCTGGATCAACGGTAGCCATACCCATGGGGTGTCTGGGTGGCTCAGTTGGTTGGGCATAGTTGGTTGGGCATCTGACTTTGGCTCAGGTCGTGATCTCACAGTTCGTCAGTTTGAGCCCTGCGCTGGGCTCTGTGCTGACAGCTTGGAGCCTGGAGCCTGCTTCAGGTTCTGTGTCTCCCTCTCTCTCTGCCTCTACCCTGCTGGTTCTCTTTCTTTCTCTCTCTCAAAAATAAATAGACATTAAAAAAAATAATTAAAAAAAAGAGTAGTCGTATCCAAACCTATAGACACTACTCTGTATCTCCAAGAGATCCTGGATGTTCAGCTATAGCAGAGGGGACTTTAAAATGATCTCTACTAAAAAAGTAATAGTAATAAAATAAAATAAATAAAATAATCTTTCCTGTGGAAGAAAGACTATAGGAAAAAAGGCTTTAAATGAATGCTTAATGCAGAGAGAGATGATTCATGGAAGCCATTTATGCTATTTAGCTAATATGTCTGCTATTCCTCCTCCAGGAGTATGGCAAGTCCATTCTCTCCTCCATCCCTGAAGGCAGTCCAGCCCAGTCTTCATGGGCTAATAAAATATTAGCAGTGGTAACATGTCACTTTCAGCTAAAGTCTTTAAAATCTATGTGCAACTTGCTATCTACCTGTACTGTTGCAGGTGACTAGCAATGTTCAAAATGGTGAAGTCTCTCTCCATTTACGCCTGATTGAGGATGGCATGAACAGAATACCCTGCTGACCGTAGGTGGAAACATAACATGAGCAAGAAATAGAATTTTGGTTTTTTGAGCTACTAAAATTGTGGAATTGTTTGTTACTATAGTATAATCAAGCCCTGAATGGTACAAAGGGGTCCTCCTCTCTCAGAAGAAAAGCAGTAATATTTAGAAATGGAATCTCTGGGGCATATTCTGCACTGACCTTTTTCTCTTTTTCAGCCGTTGCTGTTTTCATTGGACTATAGATTTTGAGATGTTAACTAATCTTAACCCCTTTACATATAGTCACACAGTACACCTCCTTCTTTTTTGTGTTTCTCTTTTAAAATACATCTTAACCTTGAAATAGTTTGCGTGTATGTGTGTGTGAATGAGAAGAGGTGACAGAAGATGAGGCTTTATTAATTTTACTTATTCCTGCTGCTTTCCCTTATTACTGGTGTTTCTCCTTCGCCTCCTCCTTGGACAGCAGAGAAAGAACACTACAAAAAGCAATCTTTCACACTTAAAAGAAAACCGATGCCCTGTCCTGGTGTGTTGTCAAGAAAAAAATAAGCTGTGTCTCTCCAATAACTGTGAAATTCCTTTGCCCCTAGAGAGGGCTGCTTCCTGTATCTTGGCCAAGTCATGACTTTCTTTCTTTATAAATGCAGTCAGTGTGATCTCCAAAGAGATAAATGATGAATAAGGTGGAGGCTATTTATAGTCTGGCTAGGAAAAACAATTTCACTTAACAAGGATGTCGGTTAAAATAATTAATGTAGATCAAGTGGACATGTGAATGAGGAGCCTGTTGGAAAGTGATTAAATAGACAGTCTGATCCAGGAAGAAATATACCACTCAGTTACTGGGGAATTGTTTCTCTCAGTGACCTGGGCAGTTACTGGTTAGATGCTTGACCAAGGCCCTGAAAGACGAGGGCAATGCTTTTCTAGATTTTGCCAAATGTAGCATGCAGTAAACAAAACAAGCAGGTTTGTGTTTAGAAACTCTGGTGTATTCAAATGTATCTTCCCATTTTAGATCATTCCTTGGTTTTCACTGAATGATAACAGATGTGCAAGTGGAATGTGTCGCTTTTATTTGGCAACAATTTATTGAGTACCTTTTACATATTTACCGTGGTGATAAGTACTCATGCCCCATAGATGGATGCTGTCCTTGAATATCATATGTTAAAAGGAAAACAAGAAAGCAGAGAACTAAAGCAATGAAATTGGATGTTTATGTAAGTCTAAATAGGATTTCAAACATAAGTCAAAGCAGTCTGTATAGGTGTGGTCAGAAAGGAATGTATGCAAGAATTCACCCTTGAAGAATCAGCAAGATTGATAGGCAAAAGGAAAAGGTAGAGATCCCAGGCCTGTGGACTCGCCTGAGAAACAAGGCAGTGTCATACTGAGCACACTAAGGTGTTCCCCCACTGGAGGTGGGGTTGGGAGATTCTCATCTGACTCCTGAAGTGACCCTCCAAACCTAGGTGCAACTGAGAATAGCCAAAGCTGAACAGTGTGAAGAGCTTAGAGAATTAGGTTTAGCCTACCAAAAGTGCAGTGTGTTTGGGTCTCCTATCTCCACTCCAGTTTAACTGAATGCTAATGAAATCATAATACTATGGCTAGCTGATTACAGAACAGTACAAATCATGACACTCTAACTTTCTTTTTCCAATTTGGCGTTACTCATATCCACATATTCTATAGTGAAATGGAAACACTAATCTCAGAACTGTTTCTTCCTTAGCACTTGTTATTTTTATCTCCAATGATCTCTATTTTTAGAAAGAAAAAATTCTGAAGTATTTTTCAGAAGGTTCTATCTTAGTTTTAAGGAACATGATAGCAGCATGTTCTTTATGTCATGTTGGTCAGGTAGCCTGATGAACAGCTCTTATTAATAAGGAAACACATGACTATAGAAATCATGCAGATCTTGTAAGGAAGCTGAGTGAGCCAAATGACACTAAAAGGGCTTTACAACTCTGGAATTCCATGATTCTCTAATTTGTGACTGACACTGGCAAATAAGTATCAATACAGACAAGTGCAGAGTTCCTTGTGGATTCCACATCTGCAAAGGGATGGAAATTCCAGAATTTGTATGCCATACTTCAATGGGGAGGAAGGTCTGACTTACAGACTGGAATTCAAAGGCTCTGTCCATACGTCTATAGTCTCATGGGGAGGTTATTGAAAATCTTTGCTTCAGTTTCACTATCTATAAATGACATCTATTGTAGCAGATAATGGTGATGTAAAGTGGAATAAAATACACAAATAACCCAACAATAGTAGGGGCTTCATAAATATTAGCCAGCTTCCTACTTATCCTAGATATTTGCCAAAGAAGGAATCTACTAAGGGACTTCAAATGCAAGAACGTTAAAACCATCAAGTTTCCCTCTTTTGTTCAATATTTATTATATTTACACCCAGGGTGTGTGTGTGTGTGTATACATATATATATTGTACAATATATATATTGTATATATATGTGCAATATATATACACCCAGGGTGTATACAATATATATACACCCAGGGTGTCTGGGTGGCTCAGTCAGTTAAGTGTCTGACTCTTGATTTCAGGTGACCAGCTTGTGGTTCGTGGGTTTGAGCCCCACATCAGGCTCTTTGCTGACAGTGAGGAACCTACTTGGGGTTCTCTCTATTCTCTCTCTCTCTCACTCTCTGTCTCTTCCCCTCCCCTGCTCTCTCTCTCTCTCTCTCTTTCAAAAAATAAATAAACTATAAAATATTTTTTTAAATAATCAAAAAAATAATCAAGTTTCTGTGTGTTCATAATCATTCTCATCTGGACAAGAATCTGTCTTGGGTATGGAACCTAAATTCCTGCATAGGCTGAGTATTTTTCTCAAATAATCTCTAATAATTTCACATTTTAAAGTCTCTAATTCTGATACAATTTTGTCATTTAAAGAGATTGGCTCACTTATCCCAAGACCCAGAAAATAAATAAAATTTTTGGATTAGAAAGCAGACCTTTTGACTTTGAATCCGAAGCACATCTTCCAAACATAGCACAGGAGCATTAAAGCCAATTCTATGTCTGAATCCAGTCCTCCATCCCTCCCTCTGTTGCATTCCTCAACTGCATAGAAGTAGAGGTGGCTTGTCCACAGCACTTCCCAGGAGGGAAGGTTAAGGACACGTTTCTACAGCAAGAATGTGTTTCTTGACCTGAGGAAAGGTAGAAGAATCAACCCCACCTAGGAAGCCCAAGGCTCAAAAGCCAGAGCAAGAAAACACAAGCCTAAACTGCCTGGCGTAAGACAATTCTGAATTACACCAGGATTTCAAAGTTTAATAGAGATTAGGTCAGAAATTTCAGATTTCAAAGTTTAGTGGAGATTGGGTTAGAAAAATAACAGATTTGGAAGAAATGAGGAAGAGACAGTGAAATTGCAATAATTTCCCAAAGCTCATGTGTGGGTGTGTTGGACTGGATTCAAGGACCACAGGACACACAGACAAACATAGTGATGCTCATATAAGTGGAAATGATTTTAAGCAGATGGTTTCCTCTTAAACTAAATGATTTGTTAATGAGAAAATTGAGATTTTAAAATAAGGAAAATATATGGATAAATGAGTTGTTTGGGGGCATGAGGTACTATGGATGGCAAGGATATACAGATTAGAATGAGCTGTGTCATAGTGGGAAACTTTGATGATCAAAAGATTTTATAATTATTGTGGGAATCGGGAATAAAAGGAAGCATGAAGACAGCTAAGGAATATCTTTGTCCAACTTTGTCCAAAACAATCATTTCAGATAATTGCCCAGGTCCTCATACATGTATCTAAGCCAAACATTCTATGATCTCTGTTCCTTAGCGTATTAAAAATTATTTTCGTGGGTAGCAAAATAGTATCCCCTTTTTAAAGTCAAGAAATAGAGAAATAGTGTTTAAACAAATTTCTGTAAACTGACATGGATAACTTTTTTTTTTCTTCAATGACTGATTTAAATTAGAGTCTTCCTGCTAAAGCAAAAAATAAAAATAAAGAATCATGAAAATGAGGGTTTCCAATTTCACAACTTCCAACCCACGCTTTGCCTCACCACCCTGGTTTCCTTTTGAGAATTTGTCTTAGACAGATGGTAGTGAGTTAACAAGTCTAGACTGTGGGAGTATATATCTGCATTTGCATCTATATGATTATATAGAATAATTTTTCACTGAAATGGCATGCATCATTGGGACGAGCTCCAGGACTTTACGACTCCTCTCTACTCAACTGAGTATGGCGTGTGTACAATTCACTCTGGCCACTACAAAAATTCCACCACAGCTGGAATGGAGAGCAACAGCTGCAACATGGCACGACAGTTTAGAATCATAAATGAAGAAGACAGCCTTCAATGGACACTGCAGGGGGAATTTAAAGCAAGAGGAAGCAATTAGCTGAACTGGAGCAGAGCCAGGAAAGCAAGACAAAATTCTTCCCCCAACTTTGGGAAGGAGAATGCAATATATGATGCATGAGCATGTTCCCAATCTAGGCTCACAGACAGTCACTGGGAACAAGGATAGACTAGTCATAAAGTGATCCCATGTGGCCTGGGAAGGTGGAATGGCTTCCTGAGCTAACCAGAATACCTTCAGTTTTCCTCAATAGGCCTCTTAGCCAGGTACGCACCCAGCCCCAACCTTGTTTGGTTTATGAGATCTGACAAGATCACAGTTTGAGGGAGGAGGTCTGTAACACTCTCTGACAGTGGTTGACTTGGCTTTTAATAGAAATGGGCAGACATGTAGAGACCTTGTGCATTTGAACACACAAGATCGGCCAGCTTTCATCGCAGAAGCTTCAGAGCCTCTCTGTGGCAGCTGGAGTGGAGACCTATGAGCTGATCTGGAAAATGCGTCTTTTCTTTCTAATGGGAGCCACCACATTGCGTTTCTTTAATTACATCATGTCATGTCGTGTTCCCGTGTGAAATGACACAGAGGAACACGTGGTGACCTGGGATAACTGTGATGAATTGCATCCCGAACAGAGGCCGGCTTTGAAAGGCATCTGATGTGGAGAAGCAGGTACTTCATATGTCTGTGGGAGTCATGGATGATTTTCTCATTGCATATCTCAAATATTTAATGATAAGATTATGTGTGAGCAACAGAGGGCTTTTTGCCAACTCTTATTTTTTATTAGTGAAGTATAATAATTTTACACTGAAAATAATAAAAATTATAATTATTAAGTAAATAAGAGCAGCTACTTTCAAAGGGATTAATCTCCCATAATCGGATTAGATGATGGAACTAACATCAGAGAGGAGTTCATTCTAATAGTTGTTTGTTTCCTGAATTTGAAATTAAAAAAGAGGATGAGAGAAAGTAACAATTGTCTAATCAGCCATTAGGTAGGATTTTTTTACAATAAGTTTCTTTGAAGTTCTAATAAAGGCTAAAAACTAATATCTAGATCCGCCCTGTACAATACAGTAGTCACTGGTCACATGAGGCTATTTAAATGTAAATCGACTGACAAAATTAAAGTTTCAGTTCCTGGGTTGCAGTAGTCACATTCCAAGTGCTCACTAGTGACATACGGCAAATGGATGCTTTATTAGATAGTACAGACGTAGGGGTGCCTGAGTGTCTCAGTCAGTCAAACATCCAGCTCTTGATTTCAGCTCAGGTCATAATCTTATGGTTCATGAGACTGAGCCCCACATCAAGCTCTGTGCTTGGGATTCTCTCTCTCTCCCTCTCTTTCTCTCTGCCCCTACCTTTCTTACGTGTTTTCTCTCTAAAAAATAATATATATATATGTATATATATATATATACATATATATGTATATATTTTTTTATTTATATAAAACAGAAAAATTTGCATCTTGCCACCATGGAATTGCATGCTTATTTTCTCATAGCCTACTATTATTTGTAAATTTTATGTTTTCCCCACTAAAATGTCAAAAATGCAGTTTCCCATAGAATGCAAATAAGCACCATTTTTACGTAAAACCATTTGGGAATTAGTTTCCTTGTTCTTAACAGGATGGAAAGCTCCATATGGAAAGCACCTTTACTTGTCCCCTATAGAGGGATCAGGGTACCTACAGACTTTTAGCTACAGACTTCTTAGCTGTTCATATCTTACCATTTCTGAGACATGGCATTCATAATTTAACTATTAGATTATGACCTACAAAAGATGTAAAAACATCAGTCCACTTTTCTTACACGAAAATGGGAATAATGTTTATTTTTTAAAAAATGTATTTGTAAAATATCCCTCCATGCAATAAAAACAAAGTTTTTGAAATCATATCCAAAAAAGAAGAACAGCACTAAATCCCGCGTTCTTTCTTTCTTTTTTTTTAATTTTTTTTAATGTTTATTTATTTTTGAAAGAGACAGAGATGGAATGTGAGTGGGTGTGGGCAAAGAGAGAGGGAGACACAGAATCCGAAGCAGTCTCCAGGCTCCGAGCTGTCAGCACAGAGCCCGATGCAGGGCTAGAACCCACGAACCGTGAGATCATGACCTGAGCCAAAGTCAGGGCTTAACCGACTGAGCCACCCAGGCGCCCCCCCACATTCTTTAAAAATGCTTATATTTGCTCTCCATACAAGCTTTGGAGATTGTTAGAGAAAATATTTTTTCCCAACTCACAGAGAGTAAAAATGGTCCCCACCTGTTTCCTCCTGAAGTTAAGTCAACAGTAAGTGCACTACGTGGTAAGAGACTCAGGACTAGAAAACAGATACTCTGACATGGATATAGGGTTCTTGCTAGGTAGACTGCATTTGTCACCTTGAATACAGCTTTGAGAATCTCAGGAGCACAGAATCTGTACAGAAAAAAAAATGTGGTTTTATGAATTTAATAGTGAATAACCCGGCTGTGGTCTTCAGACTGCCTTCTTCTTCTCTGTGGAAAGGCATTAAATGGCTTGGGCAGGCAAGGGTGCTGCTTCTCTCCTGAAACTCATTACTGTCAATAATGTTATTTTATTACTAAGCTGTGGCTAACTTTTGAATATACTAAATGAGTATAGGAAACTGTATGACTTACTGTGCCTTTAACATTTTATACTTACAAGCTAGAAACTGTTTGA
Source organism: Panthera uncia (assembly GCF_023721935.1). Lineage (NCBI taxonomy): Eukaryota > Metazoa > Chordata > Mammalia > Carnivora > Felidae > Panthera > Panthera uncia. The sequence goes on along the minus strand of NW_026057586.1, from coordinate 33,716,879 downwards.
ATGTGGTGGGTAAGGGTGAGGCATTGTACTGTAGCTGGAAAAAAAATCAATACCTGCTCCCGAGATAGGGTACTTGACTAGAAAGGATATTGCAAGATACAAAAGAGCAGATATGAAATACTATTTCTCTGAAGGTTTTTTTTTTTCTTTTTTCTTTATTTTTTTTTAATCTTATTGCATCAGCAGCACCAGATCAGGTAGACCTACAAAGGCATCATAATTCATTGGTGATGTTTTGAGATTATTTGAATTTGTATGACTTGCAAATTATATATTAGTTCCTGAGATACCCCTCTCTCTCTGGGATTTAGCATTTTTTTTAAATTGGAATATGCTGTGAAAGTTAACTGATTGAACTTTATACGGTCACCTATTTAATCTCTCACTCCGAGTCAGCCTAGTAAATTTGGCCTAGTTTATTTCATCTCTTTGGGCTTCAGTTAACTCATCGAGATAAAATAATCTGAACATCAACCCTTAAGTCCCAGCTCTATAATTCTGTGATTTTGTAATTTTCTAAATTGACCATCCCTTCTCTGTTTCCTCTTGCTTTTGTGGAAATGTTGGGACTCAGTTAGGAATCTCTCATTCAGACTCAAGCCTAGATTTACACCAGCGTATGCTATCCAATACCTGCCCAGCCAAATCCACCTTTTTGGCAACATCTTCAGGCTGAGCCTGTCCTGCTCTAGAGGGCAATATTAATGCCAAACCCTGACCTTTCCCTTCTTGTTCTGCTTCTCTGAGATTATCATCCCTTAAATCAAAATAAATTCTGGGCTATTGGCCTAGTTTATAAAATGTTGTTAAAAGACATTGAAGAAGACACAAAACACTAGTTTGTAAGAGATCACAGTGCCATCTCCTAGGATACTTCAGACTTTTGCAGTGGTATTTTTGATCGACACGATGATTGGAGACACTATTAGATGTGATGTTCGTGGTTCAGAGGTGATAGCTATTTTGTAATAAGAATATTTCTCTCACATTAACATTCATTGAAGAAAGCTCGAGTGACCATTTTAATAGCAAACAAAGTATGTTTCAAAGCAATGGATATTACTAGAGATAATAATAGTAATCAAGGAGTTAACCAAGAAGACTTAATGATAATATATGTTTGCACACCAAAAAAGAGATCCCCCAAATGCAGGAGGCACACACTGATAAAACTGCAAGGAGGAAAAGACAAAAACTACAGTCATAGTGATATTCTAATACACTATTCTTTTTTTTGTTTTGTTTTGTTTTTTGTTTTTGTTTTTTTTAATGTTTATTTATTTTTTTAAATATATGAAATTTATTGTCAAATTGGTTTCCATACAACACTAGTGCTCATCCCAACAGGTACCCTCCTCAATGCCCATCACCCACCCCCCATCAGCCCTCAGTTGTTCTCAGTTTTTAAGAGTCTCTTATGCTTTGGCTGTCTTCCACTCTAACCTCTTTTTTTTTTTCCTTTCCCTCTCCCATGGGTTCCTGTTAAGTTTCTCAGGATCCACATAAGAGTGAAAACATACGGTATCTGTCTTTCTCTGTATGGCTTATTTCACTTAGCATAACACTCTCCAGTTCCATCCACATTGCTACAAAGGGCCATATTTCATTCTTTCTCATTGCCATGTAGTACTCCATTGTGTATATAAACCACAATTTCTTTATCCATTCATCAGTTGATGGACATTTAGGCTCTTTCCATAATTTGGCTATTGTTGAGAGTGCTGCTATAAACATTGGGGTACAAGTGCGCCTATGCATCAGTACTCCTGTATCCCTTGGGTAAATTCCTAGCAGTGCTACTGCTGGGTCATAGGGTAGGTCTATTTTTAATTTTTTGAGGAACCTCCACACTGTTTTCCAGAGTGGCTGCACCAGTTTGCATTCTCACCAACAGTGCAAGAGGGTTCCCGTTTCTCCACGTCCTCTCCAGCATCTATAGTCTCCTGATTTGTTCATTTTGGCCACTCTGACTGGCGTGAGGTGATATCTGAGTGTGGTTCTAATACATTATTCTTAACAGTTGAAAGAACAAACAGAAAATCAAGTAGACTTAAACACCACCTATCAACTTAATCTAATTGATATTTGTAGAACATTCTACCCAACAACAGCTGAGTACATAGTTGTTTCAAGTGCACATAGATCATTTACCAAATAGACCATATACTGGACCATAAAACAACTCTGAATAAATGGAAAAGAATTCAAGTCATATAAATTATGTTCTCTGATCACAATGGAATTAAATTAGAAATCAACAACAGAAACATGGCTGGAAAGTCTCCAAATGTCTGCACACTAAATGACATGTTTCCAAACAACCCAAGGGACAAAGAAAAAAAATAAAATAAAAATTAGAAAATACTTTTAGTTAAATGAAAATCAAACACAACATATCAAATTTCTGTAATGTCACTAAGGCATGACTTAGGGAGGTATTCAGAGTAATAAACAATTGTATTTAAAAAAGTTATCCATACTAAGCTTTCACCTTAAACATCATACAAAAAGACAAATTACTTTAAAAGTAAGCAAAAGATAGAAATAGTATCCATGAATATGCAAATACATGAAATAGACAAAACAACAATAAACCAAAGTTAGTTCTTTGAGAGTATCAAAATAATGAATAAAACTTTAGGCAGACTTATTAGGAAAAAGGAAGACAGTGAAGGAGGACACAAAGTACTAGTATTAGGAATAAGAGAGATAACATCACTATAAATTCTACAAATATTTATAATAAGGAGGTGTTACAAACAACTTGATACCCATAAATTGGACACCTTACAGGCGGTGGAGAAATGCATTGAAAGATACAAACTACCAAAAATTTCTCAAGAGAAAATAAACTAAATAGTCTTATTTATGACAAAAATATTACATTTATAGTTTGAAGCTTTCTCACCAAGAAAACTGCAGGCACAGATGACTACTTCGGTGATTTCCAAATTATTTAAGGAAGAATTGATTCAATTTCATACAAACGTCTAATAGAAAGTTGAGGGTAACTTGATATTACCCACCTCCATCTATGAGGCTAGCATTACTTGATGATAAAACAAGACAAAAACATTACAAAGTAGAAAACTACAAATAAGTATCTCTGAGAGACATAGATGCAAAGATTCAAAACTATGGAACATTTAGAACTTAAAAGAACTGCTTTGTGATTTGAAATTAGGCAACAATTTCTTATTTAATACGAGAGAACAAAATATAAAAGACAATTTCATTTGGACTTAATCAAAATTAAGAACTATGCTCTTTGACACATACTGCTGAGAAAATGAAAATATAAGCCCAGTTTTCTCTTGAGAGAAAATAAAAGCAAAACATATCTCTAATATAGGACTTCTGTTTAGAAAACGTACCCACAACAAAGAAAAAAAAAACCTCCTAAAATTCAATAAGAATGGAATAATCAAGTAAAAATACGGGCAAATGATTTGAGTACACACTCCACCAGACAAGATGTATGGTTGACAAATAAGTACAGGAAAAAAAAATACTTAACAGTATTTGTCATTCAAAAAAAAAATGCAATTTAAAACCACAATGAGAAATCACTGCATACCTATCAAAATGTCTAAAATTAGAAAAAGATTAATCACGTGGTAGAACTGAAACTCTCATACTCTACTTGAGGGGATATGAAAAAATGGTACAACTACTTGGAAAGCAATCTGGCAGTCTTCTAAAAAGTTAGGAGTGCATTTGCTGTATAACTGAGATTTCATTCCTAAGTATGTACCCATGAGAAAAGATGAAAACACATGTCCACACAAGGACTTGTACATGAATATTCATATCAAGTTTATTTGTAATAACCAAAAAGCTTAAGCAATCCATTTGTTCCCCAAAAGGTGAATGGTTAAACAAATCGTGGTATATCTATGCAGTAGAATACCACTCAGGAATAAAAAAAGAAGGAACTATTGAGGCAAACAACACTGAAGAATTTTGAGCTAAGTGTGCTGACTGAAAGAAACCAAATTAAAAAGAATACATATTGTATGAGTAACATTTAATTAAGATTTTAGAAAATTCAAACTAATCTATAGTGAGAGAAAACCAATAGATTTTTACCTAAGGATCAGACAAGCCCAGGGGGGCAGGAGGGAGGAATTTCATAGGAGCACAAGGAAATTTGGCAGAGTGATATATCTTGATTGTGGTGATGATTTCATTTGTGTATACGTATTTCAAAACTTGTCAAATTGATTGTACTTTATAAATATATGCAGTTTGTTGTATGCCAGTTGCATGTACTCTATACAGTTGTTAAAAAAGAGTGAGTCCTTTTCAAATCATTTTAAAATTTCATATATCTCTTACTCAAACCAGAAAAGGACAGATGGTATATGTTAAGAAAAAATGACTAACAATAGGTATATCAACTAAAATTCAAAAGAAAATGCGATTTACTTTACTTAAGAAATAATGTATGGTAATTGCTATGTACGTGTCACCCTTCTAAAATTTATAAAACATTGTGTCACACAAATCTTCTGTTACTCTTATGAAAGATGGGCTATTATTTTCATCAGACCTATTTTATATGTGAGGAAACTGAAGTACAGAGAGGTTAAGTAAGTGATTCAAAGTCAGTTAGCTGAAAAGTAGTAACTCCAGTATTGGAACCCGTAGCCAGTAGGACTTAAGAGTCCATCTATGGAACACTGTAATATACAGTCTCTCTCATAGCAGTGAATGGATTCTTGCAGTCTGTTCAAACATACACACATGTCTATTGGAGCATATCCTGGGAATATAAGAATGTTTTCCAATTTAGAAATTTATGAATGAAATTCTCCACTTGGCTCACCAGTTAGATCAAAGGAGAAAAAAACTATATGATTATTTTAAATACAGAAGTCTTTTATACTATTCAACAATGCTTCATGATTTAAAAGGTGTTATCTTTTAACAAACCTTTCCTATTAAAGAATATCTACCCAAAACTGTAAAATAAATATATTTAATGGTAAAAAGTTTAGAAGTCAACTTTAATTTCAGAAACAAAAAGAATGTACACTGTCACCACTTGAATTCAGTGTTGTACTGAAAGCCTTTGCCATTGCCATTATATAAAAAAATAAATAAATAAAGCATAAAAAGATCAGGAAGGTAGGAAAAATTATCATTATGATTGTTTATACAGAAAATCCAAGATAATCAATGGACACACTATTAGAATTAATATAAGAGTTCATCAAGGCTGCTTGTTTCTGACTCAATATATAAAAATCAATGTCATTCATATATTCCAGCAATTAGAAAATGTAATTTTAAAATGATACCTTATAAAATAAAACACATTATCTAAGATAACTGTGATTAATCATATCTGAAAATATGCCAGAATGTCATAGAGAAATTACAAAGCTTTATTGAAGAAAACATATATTGTAAGATTGAATTTCTCCACAGTTATGTATTGATGGACTTCCAAAAGAAATCCAACAGTCGTAAATTTATCATAAAATTCACATGGTAGAACTAAGGTGCTTGAATACCCAAAATGATATTGAAGAATAAGGCTGCTACTGGACAGCAACACTTAAAATAATATGCCCGATTTCATCAATTCTAAGGCAAATAATTATATATCTGCCAATTAAACTACCTCAGTGTTTTTTAATCTCACACATGTGCACATGCTTACTTTTATACTTACTGAAAGAACTCTTTAGGCTTACATGTATGTATACACATGTATCTTATGCATACATACAAAAACTAAATGAAATACATTGTCTAAGGTCATACGAAAATGTTTTCCCATTCAGAGTCTGAATCCTCTGAATTACTTTTCCAGAGTCATCAGCATCTATGTTTTCCTTCCAGTATGATTCTGTGTCATCGAGTGCTAGTGATTCATATTTCTTTAAAAGTGCTTCACTATTATCTTTAGAATATTCACCTAAGCTGCATATACCTGTTCTGATAAGTTTTGGTGCTTGTACTCTGTTGATCCTACCAACAAGTATTGATTGAACATTTTCAGACAACTACTGGGACCTATGTTCTTTTCTCAAATCCAGCATCAGCCTCTATATGCTCTTAGACCACTGAACTCTCAGGATCACTTTAGAAGTTTAAACATTTCTCCACACACTCCTCTCCATTATGGATTGGGGATTCAGTTTCCATAGCTCAAAAAGCCCACTTCTAATTAAGATGCTTGTCTCTATAAGTAATTCTCCCAAGGCTCCCCCTCACTGAGTATCTCTTCATGAAGAGTGAAAGGTCTAACCACAAACACTGCACTTGAAACCACTATTGCTTCAGCTCCCTTTCACAACCTTCTGATGTTAACAGGAAGAAAGGAGGCTTGCTGGGTAACAGAGCCCACTCTTCCACCTTTCAAGAAGCTCCGGAGAATACCTGGCCTTAATTGCTTACTGTAGCTCTTGTGAAAACCATGGTTGACAAATCACACCTATTTGTCCCCAGCTTTGGGACCTAGTTACTAATTCTAGAATAATAAGAGGGATTCCAAATCACCCCCCTATATTCCACAAGTGTACTTACCTGACAGAATAAAGATAGGTCGTTTAGTCCAAGATTTCTGTGGATAAGAGAAAATTTTAGAAAGCCAAAAATTCTCAATTCCAAGGGCAAAGTCCATAATTACTTTTAACCCAGAGGTAGCTGTGCTAGACTTACCCAAGTATATCAGTTGTTGAAGACAAAACATTGTAAGTTAGTTTGGTCCTGATCAAAGAGCCAAGAGTATGAGTAAACAGCTAGTGGCCAAAATGGAATCAATTTACTCCCTCGTTGTATGTATATCAGAACTATCTTTGAAAAATGTATTTCTCCGTGTGCTCTCCCGTATTTTTTTTGTATATTGACTTCCTCATAAAGGAGGATCTTTTTAACCACAACCATTTATTTATTTTTTAATTTTATTTTTTATTTTTTTAAATTTACATCCAAATTAGTTAGCGTATAGTGCAACAATGATTTCAGGAGTAGATTTCTTAATGCCCCTTACCCATTTAGTCCATCCCCCCTCCCACAATCCCTCCCTTAACCCTGAGTTTGTTCTCCATATTTATGAGTCTCTTCTGTTGTGTCCCCCTCCCTGTTTTTATATTATTTTTGTTTCCCTTCCCTTATGTTCATCTGTTTTGTCTCTTAAAGTCCTCCTATGAGTGAAGTCATATGATTTTTGTCTTTCTCTGAGTGACTAATTTCACTTAGCATAATACCCGCCAGTTCCATCCACATAGTTGCAAGTGGCAAGATTTCCTTCTTTTTGATTGCCGAGTAATACTCCATTGTATATATATACCACATCTTCTTTATCCGTTCATCCATCGATGGGCATTTGGACTCTTTCCATGCTTTGGCTATTGTTGATAGTGCTGCTATAAACATGGGGGTGCATGTGTCCCTTCGAAACAGTACCCTGTATCCCTTAGATAAATACCTAGTAGTGCAATTGCTGGGTCGGAGGATAGTTCTATTTTTAATTTTTTGAGGAGCCTCCATGCTGCTTTCTAGAGTGGCTGCTCCAGCTTGCATTTCCACCAACAATGCAAAAGAGACACTCTTTCTCCGCATCCTCGCCAACTTCCGTTGTTGCCTGAGTTGTTAATGTTAGCCATTCTGACAGGTGTAAGGTGGTATCTCATTGTGGTTTTGATTTGTATTTCCCTGATGATGAGTGATGTTGAGCATTTTTTCATGTGTCGGTTGGCCATCTGGATGTCTTCTTTGGAGAAGTGTCTGCTGGATTTTGACACCCTAAAGGGTGGTCAGCAGTGTGGGTGTACACACATCCTGTGATATACTGCCACAACATACAGTCCTTTGGCAACTTTGCAGTTCCAGCCTTGACCTGTGATCACTTTCCCACAGACCTACCTCCATTCTGGATCCTCTGCTCTAGATGGAGGGCTGACTAACAGAAGCAGCACTGGGAATCTGGGTGGAGGAGAAAGCCAAGACTGAAGTCAGGAGCCATAATAAAGGATGTGGAGCCAGAGAGGTGAGGGATGAGGAAAGAATTAAAGGTAGAGTTAGGTTCAGAGAGTTATAGCTAAGGAGTTTGAGGAGACTGTTTAGGCAACGAAGTCAAAGGACAAGCTGCAAAATGAACCCTTTCATATGCCATCAGGGCACACAGAGGCTGCTCATCAAAGGAGCTACACCTGACTGAATCAACTCATCCTTTAGTGATATTTGCTGAACACACATTTTGAATAAGAGATTATACTAAGTACAACACAAGTCTCAGTTAACAAGAAAATGGGACATCCAGGAAATCTCTTGAAATTCCATCCAGCAAGATTTATAATTCTATTAAAAAAAGAATTGCCATATGATCCAGTAATTCCACTTCTGGGCATTTACCCAAAGAATACAAAAATACTTATTTGAAAAATATACTTGCACCCCCATATTTATTGCAGCATTATTTACAATAGCCAAATTACGGAAGCAGACCATGTCCATAGACTATGTCCATAAATGACGAGTGGATAAAGAAGATGTAGTATGTCTATACAATGGAATATTACTCAGACATAAAAATTAATGAAATTTTGCCATGTGCAACCACATGGATGGATCCAGAGAATCTTATGCTGAATGAGATAAGTTAGCCAGAGAAGGAAAAATACCATATGATGACATTCATCTGTGGAATTTAAGAAACAAAACAAAGGAACAAAGAAAAAGAGAGACAAGCCAAATAACACACTCTTAATTTAGAGAACTGATGGTTACCAGAGGGGAGGTGGGTGAAATAGATGTAGGGTATTAAGAGTACATTTATCACCATGAGCATTGAGTAATGTATTGAATTGTTGAATCACTATATTGTACATCTGAAACTAATACATACACTGTATGTTAACTATACTGGAATTAAAATAAAAAAATATTTATAAAATAAAAACATAAGACAATTACTTAAATAACATTTAAAATAACTATTCATAGATTTTTCATCTGAATGCAATTTATATGAATTTATGTTGCAAAATAAAAATACTATGGTAAGTTGTCAGTAAATCACATATTGCTATTTTTAATACAGTTTCTGCATCTGCGGTTTACAAGTACTTACATGAGACATGGGTCTGACCACGAAGGGGCATAGAATTGTATTCAGCAAAATGTAGATTAATTTAATAATCACAAAGTGACTTGTTCAAACAATACATACCAAAGGTATTCAAGAAAGAGGGCTATTATTGACTGGTATAATTACAGAAGGTTGGCTCCACTGAAGGTTTGCTCTAAAAGAATTGGAACTTGAAGAAAAATTAAGTGTCTCTGAGGAGCATTGGTTAGAAATTGTGGAAGGATTGCCAGGACACCATGTAGCCTGTAGAGGAAATTATGGAAAAATCAGATTGGAAATAGATAATGGATTCATACAGACTGTTTATACCGTTAGGAAAATTCAATTTATTATTGTAGCTGGCTTCAGTAGCTAGACAGTACATGACCAACTATTAATTGCTTTCTATATTTTCTACATTTTTTCCATCCTTTATTGGTTTTCCCATTCTTAGCCCTAGATAGTACCTTTGCTACAAAGGTTATATAGCTCCAGCAAGCACTCTATGTTTACGATTTCTCTTTAATTTATTTGTGCATTGGCATCATTCCCTCCATTTTACAAGCAAGACTTGTTTGGCATCCATTGCACGGGCCACGGGATCAGTCTCCGTGCCTGTGTCTCCAGATCGCATTGAGATTGCCTTGTCCTGAAACATCTCTTACCCTTAACTTGGCTGAGTGCAAGTTCCCTTGGCCTTTGATTTCACTTTTCTCTACTTGAGACACTTGGCTGTGGATTTGGCTGAGTGTTCAGCACTTTGCCCTTACCTATTAATCTTGCCCTGGAAAGCAAGACTTACTCTCTGACCTCAGATGCAAGTCTTTCAGGGTGAGCCTGACTCTTCCTTATGCAGGGGATATCTTTTTGCTTGACATACCCATAAAGAAATCAATGTGACCTGCAGAACTGCTGAGGCTGGGAGATGGAAAGGGTCTTCATTAGGCCAATCCAATCTCTAATCAGATCTTCTCCAGCTGGCAGCAGGTGATGTGGAATTATTACTGGTTTGCTGATCGAGGAGGCTAAAGGAACCCTGAGGAAAGGGAATGCTTCTCTCTCTCCTCCTGTTACCATGACAAGCCTCCTACTTAGCCTCTCCCTCCCACTGATTGCCAAGCCCCCGCTCTGGCAGCTTCTGAAAGTGCTAGTCCCTCTGGGCAAACCTGTCTCTAAGTTCTTCAAAACTGTTAGTCTCTTTGTACAAACGCTTTTACAATTTATTTCTTAACTAATTCTTAATGAGGTGGGATATTCCAACCAAACTTTAAATTGCTCTTTGATGTCCAGTTATAAAAAGCACTCTCTTTCCTGATTGTACAACTGCAGAAGCTTCTAAGACCTGTGGAATGTTCTTTTGAATATCCTCTGGCATTCTGTAGAGGAATTTCAGTTTTAGAAACATTGAAGAATTATATGTGGTGGATCCTGGTATGCAGCATAAGGAATCCAGCGAAATAATGTAATTCTAAGTCAAACACAGATTTTGCTTTAAAAAAAAAACATGATTGAGATTTGTAAATTGGCAGTAATCACTTATGTGTCATCATTTCTGAGACTCTGCCTCTCCCCCCCACCCCCAGCACACATGGCATCTGTAAGACTCTATAATACACATAGTGTCCCAGCAAAGAGCATCACTACAGTGTAGTACTTATCACATTATATCAAAATCTATGTTTTGCATATTCTTCTCTCCTTTCAGACAGTAATGTCTTAGAATGCAGTAAATATGTCATAGCCATCTTTGCACAATATTTGGCACTTAAAATATGCTTAACAAATATTTAGTAAATGCATAAAATATTGACTGGGAATTATTTCAGGAAAGGTGAGAAATTCAAATAGATCTGTGGAATTTTTTTCCAATGTGTATTTATTTTTCCTCTGGCTGATGACTGTATGTAATTTTCAATTGTTTCTCTTGATTATTGTTATTGTGTACTTTCCAAATTTTCTAGATGAAACATCTATTATTCTGTTAAACCAAAGAAAAGTTAAAAGGTAAGAAAAAGTACACCTGTGGTAATATAGACAGTTTTACCTGTTCATGGCCATAATTAAGAGAAAGTATCTAATATAAGCAAAAGTTGGTTGGTTTGGAAATGTGAGTTGTTTTTCTCTCTTGCTACAATTATGTATGTACAATCCGTGAGATACATGAGCCACAGATAAGGGTCTCTGGAGGAGGAGAATAATGGATACACACTCTTGATATTTTTAAATTATTTTACAAATCTGTTTACCTAAAAAAAAGTTAATTCGGTCACTAAATAGGCTCTTCTATGTGGCATACAGGTGAAGTCTTTCAGCTTGTTAACTAGTGACAATTAATCCAATTGAAAAGCTGACCCTGATTGGGAAAGATTTTAGCATTGACCTTTGCCGTCAGTCAGTCTCTGAATGTGAATTCAATTTGAAGATGGAAATAGAGTTTTCTCCTTCATAGAATGAATGGTCCTGCATAAGTCTCCTCGAAGTCAGTCACCTGCACAATGCCTCAAAAGAATACTTGAACTTATTACCAAAATGGCAAGTTGTATTTTAATTTATTTCTGTGGCTTGATTTTTGCTTTTTGATATAGTTTAATGGACATCACTTTTGAGGGAAAGCAAATAGTTTACCTAAGACTTTTCCAAATGCTCTCTTAGCTCACATGCACAGGGTTGAGGCCAAGCAAAATGGCAGAATTATTTAATCGTCACTAACACATAATACCCTCACATAATTACCACAGTCTGTCCTGGTAAGTTCAATAATTTACCATTTGTTTTAAGGACAAATTTGAGGGAGTTTTGGTTTTCAGCAACACACAAAGGATGTAATATGGAACTTAGTCCCTCATTTCAGGCATTACAAATGACGTGACCAATGAACTCTGAGGGGTCTTATACATATATATTTTAATCATGTGTTATAAAACCACATTAAAAGATAACTAACAATGTAAGGCAGCACACACAGAATGTCTGATGAGTGTTGAAGGCAGTAGGAAGTATAGCTACATGAAAGGGGATTTCAGTCTGAGGTAGAATTTCGTAAACACAGGGTAAACTTGGAAAAGGAGGACTTCTTGATAAAGAAACAGCACGATCAAGAAGGTTATGTTTTGGGGGAGTGTGACTAGACTAGTGTAACTGGTGCAGAGGATTTAGTTTAGAAGATAAGTTCAGGTTCCCTGTGAAACAGTATGCAAATATGACAAGGTCATATGTGGGGGCAATGATGGCATTCAGAAAAGCCAAGCTGTCAAACCATTTCTCTGTCCTTGCAAAAGAGCATGTCTGTCAGGGAGTTGTAAATGAGTTGAATTTGTGTTAAGTCTGGGCAGACAGGAGACTTGGAAACAATCCAAGGCCTGCGATTGAAGCTTGCCATCCATGGCTATCTTGATGCTCTTTCTTTTTTCGAGAATGGTTTCCGACCTCTGCTCTGATTATCTCCATCCTCTCCCTTCATACTCTAAGGCCCATCTCCTCAGCATCACCTTCCCTAACTGCTCTACCCTCAATGATCTCTCCATTTCCTGAATGTCATGAGTTCTGATGCTTGATTAGAGAAGATTTAAGATTAATTTAGCAGTGAGGCATTGCATGAAGTAAGGAGGGCAACGTAGAGTGACACGGAGGCCATTTAGAAGGTGATTTCCATATCCACGTGTGAGGTAATGAAAAGATGAACATGGATAGAGAGATTGCAAATGGGAAAAAATATGCTAAAGAATCAACATGAATTAGCTATCAGATAAGGAGCAGGCAAGAACAGATGAAACCCAAAACCAGCTTTTTTTTAGTTTGAAGTTTAACAATTAATTTGACACCATTAAGGGATTCCTAAGGAAGCAGAAATATGAAGGAGCAGGTCTGAAGAAGTGGTTGGAGGCAAAGGCCCAGGATATTAAAAAGGGCTGCGCGGGGCGGGGGTGTGTTGAAGCTGTGCGGCTGGGTTGAGATGAGCAGTTGGGATTGTGAGTCCACAGTACTTACGAGATAAGGCTAGACTTGACGATGTGGAGCGTATCAGGCCAGTCAACCACTCACTTAGTTATGATGTATTAATTGATCTGTAACTGTGGCTAATACTCCTTTCATTGTAAAGAGAGGTCTTGAATTCTTGCTGCGACATTCGAAAACATTGCAAACCTGCAAAAAACACTGTAAAAACTGCAGCACAGCGTACACGACAAAGTTTTCGGCAACATATTTTTCCTTTCTATTCATTGTTGAGGTTTTTTTTTAATATAATTTATTGTCAAGTTGGCTAACATAGTGTATACAGTGTGCTCTTGGTTTTGGGGGGGTAGATTCCCGTGATTCATCACTTACATACAAAATCCAGTGCTCAACCCAACAAGTACCCTCCTCAATGTTTATCACCCATTTTCCCCTCACCCCCCCCACCCCATCAACCCTCAGTTTGTTCTCTGTATTTAAGAGTCTTTTATGGGTGTGCCTCCCTCCCTTTCTGTTTGAAGCTATCTTTTCCCCTTCCCTTCCCCCATGGTCTTCTGTTAAGTTTCTCAAGTTCCACATATGAGTGAAAACAGATGATATCTGTCTTTCTCTGAGATTTTGATTCTAGACTTTTTGTCCTCAACTCAGAAAGTCCAATCTCTAATTTTAATGTGTTTAAGAATTGAATCTGAGCTCTTACACAAACAGCTTCTGTTCTGTTACTGTCAGCTGATATGAAGGTTGACAGTTCAGGCCAAATAAGGAAGCAGGGGTTGCTGACATTGTTACCAGTTTGTTGTCATTGTTGTTTTAAGTCATTCTTTTTGATCTATGTGCTTTTCCTATCTCGTGCTCTAAATATTAATATACTTTGCACACACACAAAATACCTCCATATACCTAATAAATAAGAAGTCCCAAACTTAAAGCTTTTTGGGATTTCAATTTGATTATTTTAAAAATAAAACTGCTGTCAGCTTTGTTTGTGGAGAGGGTTTAGCAGCTCTGTTTACTCTAAAAGTAATCACTTCTTGATTCAAACTGCTTCACCAGTAAATAGAATATCTTAGGACATTAATTATATGGGAGAGAAGTCAGCAAGAAGTAGCTGTTACAATTCATTACTGTACAAGAAATAGCAAGAGATGGGAGAAAATGTAAAGACGGAGATAATTGTTATTGCTTGGTTGTGAATAGGATTGGGATAGATGGATTGGAATTGGTTTATCTTTCTCCTTCATAATAAATGGGAACATAGGCCAGAGAGGGAGGTTAAGTAGAAGCAGCCAGTCACCCACAGGTTTAATGCTCTGGAATACTGCAGACAAAGACATGGCTGGCAGTTCCTTTTGAAAAATATATATAAATTAATATTTTTATGTAAAATACTTTATTTCAGCTCCTGTAGTTGAGCAAGACTCCATGAATTATTTTGCCTTGGGTTTACAAACTTTCCTTTGTAACTGTTCTTCTCAAAGAAGATCTTACTGGAGACCAGAATCTATAAAACCTGCTCTGGGTGACCTTACAGTACCACCTGGTCTTTAGCCATGTACCTGCATCCTCTCTCCCTCCCTTCATACCCTGAGGTACCCCTGAAGGATGCTGGCACCCTACAGAGCATTGATCTGGCTGTCTTGGTCCTCTCATTTTACAGATGCTAAAACTGAGACCGAGAAAGAGGCAGCTTTTTGCTATAACTTATGTCATCAAGTGGTGAGGAATTTAAAAAAAAAGAAGTTCTGTTGGCTCAGGCCTGTGGTTCTTGGCCATATGCCTTCTACTTCTTGTTTTAGGGCCATAACATCAGAAGAGAATTTCAGTGTCATTGATTCAGCATCTTCCAGCCTCAGCTTCAAGTAACACCTCCTTCATATTGGCCCAGGTTTATAACAGTACTTCACTTAATTTGACATAGATATTGAAATAGTTAGCTTATAGCAGGCAACACTTCAGAGACAAAAGCATACAATAATTTAACCATAGGTCCTATGGGATTTTGACTAAAGTGCATTAGGCATCAGGTTGGAAATGATTTTGAAAGAAGACATTATGTATACAGTACATACAAATATCCTTTGGGATGTTCCTGAACATATAGAGGGAGTCATATTCATTGGTGAATAATCCTGTTGTAAGTGCTCACAAGTACATACAACCACATTTGTGTGTGAATATGAAAGCAGATCATCGTAAGACGTTGCATGACCGATTAGAGTGACAGCTGCAAAGGGCAATGTAGGCAAGATAGGGCAGCTTTGTAACTGTGTGGCTTTGTAAATGAAAGGATAGGATTTCTATATGGTTTGGTAGTTAGACGAAAGCTTTCTTGTTATAGGAATGTGCAGAGCTACACAGAGGAAAGAAAAAGGAAGAAAATAAAACAGGAAAGAGATTGCTGCTAGAGCTGCCTGGTCATAAGAGAGAAGATGTGGGGAAGTAAAAAGAAAAGGAAGGAGTCAAATACCAGTGGCCTTGGAAAAGAGTAGACACTCCTGCCATTGTCAATCATTTGGGGCAACATGGACTTCTATCAGGTATGTGGCAGAGGACTGAGGAAGCCGTCTTTGACATTTGAAAGCAGACAGTTGGGTTCTGGAAGTGTTGTAATTCAATCACTGTCTCTGCTCCTTGCCTTAGTGAATAGAGTCTGGGATGAAGATGTGGCTCCCACCTATAAACACAAAAAACAAACTGATGCCGGAGGGAAAGGGGGCGGGACGATGGGCAAAATGGGTGAAGGGAAGAGGGAAATACAGGCTTTCAGTCACGAAATAAATAAGTCACAGGAATAAAAGCACAGCATAAGGAATATAGTCAATCATATTGTAATAGTGTTGTATGCTGACAGATGGTAGAAACTCTTCTGGTGATCGTTGTACACCTGAAACTAATGTAACATTGTGTGCCAGCTATAACAGCAACAACAACAACAAAAGAGGTGTTTCCTAAACCTCCATTAAGGAATTCAAAGCCTCATACTTTAAGTGACTTGGAAACCATTTTACACAGGACCCCTTTGATTTCCCCAATGACGGTTACATTCTCACCCCCCTCCTTTTCATTCCCTTCTTCCTAGATATGATACAGATCTCAAAAAAGGAGAATTAGACTGCTCAGAGAACACCAATTAATACCTCATTTTTCACTGTAATTGATGCGAGCTGCAGAGAGCAGCATGCTGTGTCTATGTTCCATATGTGCTGTGTGCCATGGCTGTTCCTTGATCGTTCTCTTTCCTGATGGCTGCACACACCAGTCATGTGGTAGCATCTCAGGGAGAAGGGTGCTCGTTGTGCACAGTGCCGTCTTCCCCCTCACAGCAACTTCCTCATCGTAAACACTCCGCCACCTCCGTTAAAGTATAGAAACTCTCAGCAAGTCATCTAATGTCAACTACATGGGTTCTTGTCCTGCCTTTGACATTAATTTGCTAGATGAATTTTAAAAATCATTAAATTTATCTTGACTTTAGGTTACTCTCTTGAATGGTGTAATAATTCATAACCTACTAATCCAATGGAGTTATTTTTAGTATTGAATTAGATAACTATGTGAAAGTTTTTTGTACAAAGGTGTAGAAAATATACTAATATAGGGTCTTATTAATATTAATAGGTTGAAGTTTTATAAATCAGTATCTACATTGTTCAGTTCTAAAACATATATATTATATAATTTTGTAAATTATTATAGTTTAATTTAACTTATAAATACATTAGGTAAGGCAAATTTACAATATACATGGAATCAGATACAGTCTTTATAATGGTAGATCCCAGAAATCCATATAGTCCTACCTACTTCCTTCATGTAGAAATATCTTACCACACACAGAGAGTCGTTCATTTATTTAACAGCTGGACAGACACCAATTTACATTTATCAAACTCAAGATCTTCCTCAAACCAGCCACTTTGTAAGGTTCTTATTATCAAGTCTATGAAATAAAGTAGCTAATTATTACAATTAAATCTAATAAACAATTTCATATAAATACATGGATAAAACAAGAAGCAGAGTGAAACTGTGACTCATTTCTATTGTTAGCACAACATAAAATGAAGAGATACATTTAGAAAACTTCATGGTTAGTCTTCAAGTCTAAGCCTAGGCAGAATTTTGGAGACTTATCATGGTCCCTTTATCTCAGTTTTTAAATTGTGATAAAATATAGATAATTTTTTTTCATTTTAACTATTTTCAAGTGTGTAATTTAGTGTCATTAACTGTATTTACAATGTTATGCAACATTACCTATATATATTTCCAAAACATTTCATCACCACAAACAAAAACTCTACCCATTAAGCAATAACTCCTTGCCCCACCCCCAGACCCTGGTAACTTCTAATCTAATTTCTGTATCTATGAATTTGCCTATTCCAGATATTTCATATAAGTAGAATCATAGAATATTTGTCCTTGGTGTCTGGCTTTTTTCACATAGCAAAATAGCATATATTCAAGTTCATCTGTGTTTTAGCATGTATGAGAAATTCATTTATTTTTATGGATAAATAATATTTCATTATATTTATATACCATATTTTATTTATTCATCTGTTGTTAGACACTTAGGTTATTTCAGGTTTTTTTGGCTATTGCGAATAATGTTGCAATGAGTATAGGTTTATAAATATCTGTTTGAGTCTCTGTTCACAATTTTGGGATATATACCTAAAGTGAAATTGTTGGATCAGATGACAATTCCATGATTTCCTTTTTTAGAGACTACCAAAACTCATATCCAGTGGTTGCCCTATTTTACATTCCCACCTGCAATACGCAACAGTTCCAATATCTCCATATCTTTGCCAACATGTGTCATTTTCTTTTCTTTTTTTTTTTTCTATCATAGACATCCTAGTAGGTGGAGAGTGGTATATTATTGTGCTTTTAATTTGCATTTCCCTGATGATTAGCGATCTTGAGCATCTTTTCATATGTTCTTACTTGCAATTTGTATATCTTATGTGGAGAAATAACTATTCAAGCCATTTGCCTATTTTTAAATTGGGTTGTTGTTGATTTATAAGAGTTCTTTTTAGGGGCATCTGGGTGGCTCAGTCAGTTAAGTGTCCAATGCTTGATATCAGCTCAGGTCATGATCTTGTGATCCTGAGATCGAGCCCCTCTTTGGCTCCACATGGAGCATGGAGCCTGCTTGAGATTCTCTCTCTCTCTCTCTCTCTCTCTCTCTCTCTGCCCCTCCCCCACTTGCTTACTCTCTCTAAATAAATAAATATTTTTTAAAAAATTTAAAAAGTTTTTTATACATTCTAAACATTAAATCCTTATCAGATATATCATATACAACTGTTTCCTCCCATTCTATAGATTCTTACCCTTTCTTGATAATGTCCTTTAATGAACAAAAGTTTTTGGCTTTGATGAAGTCCAATTTCTCTATTTTCCTTTTGTTACTTATGCTTTGGTGTCATAATTAGCAATTAATTGCCAAATCTAAGATCATGACAATTTACTCTGTTAAAACTGTAAAGTTATAGAAAACAAGTAGTAATATGATGTGCTAGAAGCAGAGATGTGATAGAGGTGTTATACATTCTGGAAGATGTTGTCCCTGGAGGTAGTTTAGCAGAATAGAAACATGAAGATTCCTGGAAGGAAGAGTATGCTGGATGCTGTAATATCTCATGAGTTCTGTCTGCTCAAAAAGACAGACGGCCAGATAATAAGAGGATGGTGAACATTGCAATTCATTTCCACAGAACCACATGCCACAAAACATACATGCCTGGTAGACACTAGGAATTGAGTTAGGAGCTGCAGTCTGCAATGTGAAAGCCTCCAATTGATAAAAGGATTTTACCAGCACACATGGAGTGACTATAGCTAAGGCAAAGTCTTACAACTTATCTGTGATAACTATTAAGTCTGTTAATATTATATCTTACTCAGATATGTGTTTTAAAAAAAGGAAAAAAAGTATAATGAAAGATGCACCTTACTATAAGGAAAGAGGAACCATAGTCAAACACCTAAAAAAAAATATCGTAGGAAGTTTGTATTACTGAACTTGATTGCACCTCTATTTGTGTATATACTTTTCCATATGACTGTAGAACCTTGTCCATAAAGGCAGCATATATTTCCCCACCCCTTGACTTTGGTCTAGTCCAAAGTATATTTTTCCCATTCCTTGATGTGAACAGTACAATGAGGTAAATATGACAGTGTACCAGTTATGAACCTAGGTCTATGAGTCCTTGTTTGCTCTGACCTACTCTCTTGCATAAATATTACCATGAGAAATATATGTCTGAGCAAGCCAATTGTTCAGAAATAGGGTAAAGTATAAGTATAGCAAAGAGTCTTCATCTAATTTACCCCAGTTGATTCCAGTCTAGAGTAGCCAATACCCATAGGTAACCCACAGATGCATGAGTGATGATGCCCAATTTTTGCTTCATTCATTAAATTTTAAAGTAGTTCAAATATATAGTTCTTATTAAAGCAGACTCCTAAAATTGATCTGTTACAGGAATAAGGGGAAAAATTAGATAACTG
Source organism: Panthera uncia (assembly GCF_023721935.1). Classification (NCBI taxonomy): domain Eukaryota; kingdom Metazoa; phylum Chordata; class Mammalia; order Carnivora; family Felidae; genus Panthera; species Panthera uncia. The sequence goes on along the minus strand of NW_026057586.1, from coordinate 33,697,312 downwards.
AAGATTTCAAAAGGTTATAAGATTATTTGACCTCCATGAAATATAAGCAGAATGTATAAGGAAATAACCCTTGAGATGAACAGATAGGATAAAATAAAATGAAAATAGGAAAAAGGTGATTTAAAGATGTATTTAAAGTAAACTAGTCATGCAAGAAAAAAGCAAAAACATTCACAGAGGATAAGAATAAAATTCGTGGATAGGTAGAATTTGACTATCTCAGGATTACAGTAAAATAAATAGATTACATACAAAGATGAGAGACATTTGTAATACAAGTCTTTTAGAAAGGAACATGTTAGAAACTAAAAGGAGCAAAACAAACAAAAACATTATTTTTAAAGGGAAAGAAGTTTCCCTGAATCAGAGGGAGGATGGTTGAGCATGTAGATGCATATCAAAGAGTTTTTACCATCATCCCATGAAACCAGTAACTAGAAACCACTTCTTCATAGATGTGACAGTGATTTTAGTTGCAAAACTAAAACATTTGCACAAATAGCCCCAAAGAGTACCCAAAAAATTATTTTGTCCCAGACTTCTCCTCTCCAACATTAAATTTTGGAAGATAACAGAACAAGGGTTAAACTTCATCAATTCATGACAATTTTATATTTCAAAATTATAAAATCAATAGAAGAATATTCCAAGGTAATTAAAGACTAAGAATGGAAAGGACTTTAAAACTTTACTCAATAATTATTAAGTTGCCTGAAAAATGAAACAAGATTAAGAGCTCAAGATCAGGGCTGTCTAGGTGTAAAATTCTGTATATTTATTAGTAATTATTGTGATTCTCAACTTAGAAATTCAGTTGAGGGGCACCTGGGTGGCTCAGTCGATTAAGCGTCCGACTTCGGCTCAGGTCATGATCTCACAGTCCATGAGTTCGAGCCCCACGTCAGGCTCTGTGCTGACAGCTCAGAGCCTGGAGCCTGCTTCAGATTCTGTGTCTCCCTCTCTCTCTGTCCCTCCCCTGCTCATGCTCTGTCTCTGTCTGTCTCAAAAATAAAGAAAAACATTAAAAAAATTTTAAAAAGAAATTCAGTTGAATTATACTATTATAAAGTTGTTTCTATAGTCCCAGGGAAAATCTTGGCACTTTAGGTCCATCTACTTTTTTAATACTTTCCCAGAATCAGAAATGTGGTTCTTTCAGCAGGAAAATTCCCAAGAAACAAAAAAAAATAATATATTTTTTCTCCACTAATGCTGAGGAACTTAAGAAATTATTTGAAGATTTTGAAAATAAATATTGTATCATCTAAGACATTCCATAATTTTTAAATAAGAGTAGACAAATAAACATATATGTCTCTTATCCAAAATCCTGTCTATAAATAGCTCAGTATCAAATAAAATATGCAGTACACTCTCAAATGCAAACAATAGAGCAAACATATTGTTGTGATGAGAGGCACCAATGTTTTTAATGTTAGTTATTTCTGGATTTCGTTCTTTCTTCATTTGTAAGTTTTCCAGGTTTCCTGGAAAAAAAAACATGAATTACTTTTATAATAGAAAAAATATTTAAAAGAATGTAACATCTATACACTTCCTCCTTGTAAGATTTTTTATGTCATCTGGTGATGACAGTTTTGTATTTTAGTGATAGAGATTACATAACCATCTTTAAGAAATGATGTGAGAAGAAACAGGTTTTCTTTAATTCTGCTGCAAGTCCTATATTTTAATGTACAAGAAATGATTAGCTGTGCTACTGATTTTAAACCACACGTGTTTAATAGTCCTTGTTAAAGATAAGGCATACAAATCAAGAGTATGGTAAAATTTTAATATATATTAACAATTTCACATTGTATTATTATTTGTAACTATGTTTCTATTAGTTTTCCATGAAGAACATGCAAAAAAACATACACACACATATATATGTATGTATTATATATAATATATGTATAGCTGCCATTTTCAGTGTCATTGTAATACCATTTCCAAAGCCACTTAGCCCATTTTCTAGAGATAGGAAGTTAACAGAGTTTTAACCTCCAGAAATTATGAATTGTAACTAGAAACTTCACAGCAGCATTTGACCTACAATTATTACCTTGGACAAAATTCACTTGCACATTCTTTCTCCTATCTGTGATATTCATGAGCCTGCAGGTGGATGGTTCACTGCCTATGCCAATTACTTTTAAATAGTTTGATACATCAGGTATAGTCTAAGATAAAGTTTCTTCCTGGAACAGTTGAGAATTCAGCTCCAGTCAGTACCTTATTGTTAATTTGCAAGTGGGTTGTTGGAATAATACTATATGCTAATGGTAGCTGTGAAGTTGGGAAATTATTGGTAGTGTATTTGAATCATGGTCTCCTTGGAGATCATCTTCAGGAATAGTACCTGAAACTATTTGCAGTGAACTCTTGAGAATAATTTTAAAATAAGACAAAGGACTATTTTCAATTTTCTCACTCATACCTCTAATGAGATTGGAAATCTTATTTTCTTGTAGTATTAAACATTAAGATGACACTTCTAACTATGTCCTTCTTTCCTCAGTGATTCAGATTTGTAGTTGGTTGTCTCTCCCTATTGAACATTGGTTATAGGATTTTAATGGGATTCTACAACTGAATATGAATCCTGAAGTTTTAGAAAGCTTATGATCTGATGTGGCAGAGAGGTAGTCAATTTGGGTGGGGCTAAACTGTTATTTAAAACTTCAGTAACTTTTGGGGCGCCTGGGTGGCTCAGTCAGTTGAGTGTCCAACTTTGCCTCAGGTCATGACCTCACAGTTGTGAGTTCAAGCCCCACGTCTGGCTCTGTGCTGACAGTTCAGACCCTGGAGCCTGCTTCAGATTCTGTCTCTCCCCATCTCTCTGCCCCTCCCCTCCTCATGCTCTGTCTCTCTCTCTCTCTCAAAAGTAAACATCAAAAAAAATTTTTTAAATAAAATAAAACTGCAGCAACTTTTTAGTTTCTCTAAATTAATGTTTGAAGTTATCTGTGAACTTAAGTTATTCCACAGTTGTAGGAAGATGGATGGTAAAACAATTTAAGTGACTCTTTTATTTATACAAAAAAGAAGGAACTTCTGTTTTGAATTGGGAAAATTCTAGAAAAGAAATAATAAAAATTATCTGTAAAAATGTAAGAGATTTGACAGGGATTGGAATGAGTAAAAAAACAAAAAAGAAGTACATGTATTTTTTCCCCTTCTCATTGGTCTTCAGAGGCATGGGAGAGGGGAGCTCACACTCTGCGTATGCCACCAGAATTAGAGTCATTTCCATTAACAGAAAGCTTACCTCCCTGCCAGACATGGAAACAACCAGACAAAGCAGAGGGGTGGCTGGTAAGGGACCTCTTTGGGAGGAGTATGGCCTGTGACTCTAGCAACACTCATGTGGTAATCAATAGTGGTTCAGTTTCCTGCCTCCCAATTTCCTTCTGTTACCTTCTGATCTTCAGCGAAACTGTCTTAAACTGTCTTGCTTTTGGTGACCTGGTCTGAATTCTGCCTTGGAATGTTCACAGAGGCCAGGTCCAAATGTGAGGAGAAGTGAGACAGATAAACAGAATGGAGAAATCAGGTAAAAGATATCATAAATATGATCTTCAGGGAGTAGAGGAGTGATATGCAGCAAAATAACTACCCATCTAGACCCATCTGACACACAGGTTAGATTTGTAGGACACATAAGTGTTCCTTAGAGATTACCAGACATACTTGGGGAGTGGAACTCAGGGGAATCTAGTAAAGGTTAAACTTCTTAAGAACATGTCAGATGTGGGGTCAAAGGGTCAAAGCATTGTTATACTGACACTGAAGGCATGTGACTCAGAAAATTAAAGAAATTGAAGACTTTGGCAAAGCAACATAAATACGACTATAGGAAAAAGTTTTAGCAAAATCTACTTAAGGTGGTAAGAGCAGGAAATGATGTTGATATTTCTTTGTTAGTTCTTGTTGCATAGTTGAATCTACATATGATTGCATATTTCTAGAGTTCTATGTGTGTGTGTTAAATAAAAACAGGATTCTCTCAGTCATTTAGGGTACACACATTTATTCAGGATTGAAACCCATTGTTTTCTAAACACACTTCCTTTTCCTGTATCATCAGAAATGAAAAGTTTGTATAACCTTGGATGTCTACCATACAGATTTTACTCATCTTACATTAATACAGAACGTCAGATAATACAGATCACATTTTCTAATACCTTTGGGGGTAAATCTACAAATATTTTTTCTAGTAAGTAAGGGATTATGTTTTCTGGTAGGTGGAAAGCTGTGTAGGATTTCATTCTTAAGAGAATTGCCCAAGAGTAAAGAATGTGCTGCTAGCCAAAAGTAGCCATAATCTTACCTTTCAGTTCCCAAAGTTCAATTTGGTTTTGCTCATCCATTCATCAAATGTGTGTCGAAACATGATGTTTTCCCATGCAGTATGGCAGGCAACAAGGTCCAGAGGGAATGAGGCACTCTCCCTGCCCTTAACTCAGAATCTAAGAGAAAATAATACTACATGCTGACATTTATGTTCACCTAGCATGTGCCAGGCTCAATTTTAATGCTAGCCTAAAGTCAGGGAAGAACTAACTCTCCCTGGGACATGGGGAAGAAATAGAATTTGAAGTGAGCCTTGAAGGACAAGTATGGTAAGGAATAGAGCACATTCCAGGCAGAAGAAGCAGTGTGCACAGATTCATGCATATGTGAATAAGAAGCTGTTTGATAATGACAGGGAAATGCAGTATAGCTGAATAGAAATTGTGATGGCAAGTTGTGGTAGCAAACAGCATAGGCTGTTGATGGTGATAAATAAGAGAAAGTAAGCAGGTAGGGAATTAAAACTTGAGCCCCTTCTGTGGCAATGGCTGTGGTAGAAGTACTGTTTCTATTATTTAAATAAAGCTTCAATTATTCTTCATGAGGCATCTATTGTTATCATCGCTGTTTCACAGATGAGAAAATGGATAAAAATAAATGCAAAACATTAAGTATCTTCTGTAAGTTCATACAACTAGTCAGAGACAGAGACTTCAAAAAGTTCCTCTTCTTGTTGATGTGCCACACATAAAGGACCTTCTGTGGCATCCTGAGGAGTTCAGCCTTAGACCACAGGCAATGGTAGACTGCCATGACATAGACCCAGAATGTTCATCTTTCTTGATTCATTCATTAATACAAAAAATGATTACATTCCAATTATGTACCTGGAATTTCTCTTGGTGTCTGTGCATAATTCTTTAAAGGAAGATAGGAAAAGTATGCATTCAATGCAAGCTATGAGTCTGTGATGAAAGCATGTTGATGCATTACTGGTGTGCAAAAGAGGAAGTGGCAAAGCCTCGCATGGAGGCAAAAGACAACGTGTTAGGAAAAGCTTGACAAGGAAATGATGCTTGAGAAAAAAATTTTAAAGGTAGTAAATCAGTGGGTGCTACGAGAATCCAACACACATCCTAGACACATAAAGGAAAATAATTAGAAGAAAGTATATGTAACTCAGTATGATAAAGACTATAAATAGGTTGGAGTATTAGCAATAGGATTCAAGAGGTAGTCAGGGGCTAGATTATGAATAATCTTATATTCCAAAAGGAGATCTTTGCACCACAGATGGTGGCCCAAATTCAGAGAGCAGATGTACTTTTTTTTTTTAATTGCTCACACGGTATTTTCTAAACTAAAATTAGTCAGAGAGAGAAGAAAGGAAAGAAAAGAGATCACAAAAGATCCAGATTTCTGCCTCTTAAAAACTCAAGAGAGGTTCCAACATTGGGCATGGATTACTAGATGGCAATAATTGATTAATGCTGAAAAACACTTCCCTTCTTGAGATGGACATGTTCACTTCCCAAACTACTTCCTTTTGTGGTAACAGACTGGTCTCTGTTGGCTTTGTGTTTGTGAAACTTGTTTGAGGCCTTGGGTTCATTCAAAATCACATACATTGGGGCGCCTGGGTGGCTCAGTCGGTTAAGCGGCCGACTTCGGCCCAGGTCATGATCTCGCGGTCCGTGGGTTCGAGCCCCGCGTCGGGCTCTGTGCTGACAGCTCGGAGCCTGGAGCCTGTTTCAGATTCTGTGTCTCCCTCTCTCTGACCCTCCCCCGTTCATGCTTTGTCTCTCTCTGTCTCAAAAATAAATAAATGTTAAAAAAAAAAAAATCACATACATTGCTTTTTACGTAGCTCTAAAACCCCCTGACACTTACTTCTAACCCAGCAACTCTTGCTGAGGGTCTATGAGTTTTGCCAACCCAAGGATTGTGGAGGTGGCTTTCTAAAGAAGAGCTAAAATCTCAGATTAAAACTAGAAATAGAAGCAAGCAGAGGGGCTTGAGATGCTGTGATAGTAAAGGGAACAATAAAAGGTGCACTTGTATTTAAATGCTTTATTCCTTTAGCTCTACTTGCAGTGCTTAACTCAATGGTTAGGTGCAGAATATTGTGGTAAATATGTTGCAACAGTTTTTATAAAATAATTTGCTAAAGTGTCTACTAAACATTGTAAGGCCCCATGATGCTATCCCCAAGTAAAGAATCTTAGAGTAAAGCAATACTTTTGGAAAATTAAGTGTGCTCCTCTTGAAGAGTTTGAATGCACTCTAATATATCAAGATAGCTCAGAAGGTACATTTTTTTCCCCAACAAGAATCAATTATCTTACACCAATTGGGTATTCTACAATTCGACTCAATTCTGACACTAAATACCGAGAGTTAGTGCAGAACACCCAGACTAAGGGCTTATTGCCACAAGACTTCCCTTCAGACACTAGCCACAATTCTGGGCAACTCCAGGTTACCCATACTTCTGCCCATCAGACTACAAATTTGAGGATTCTCATGACACCTCATCCTCAGATTCAATAATTACCTATAATGATTCACAGAACTCAGGAAAGGGCTATGTTTAAGTTAGAGTTTTATTATAAAGGATGAAACTCATGAACAGCCAAATGGAAGTGATGAATAGGACAGGGGAAGTGGGAAAAGCCATGAAGCTTCCATGTATTTTTCAGGCTCTCCATCCTCCAAAAACATTGACATGTTCACAAACCTAGAAAGCTTCTCAAACCTTGTTGTTCAAGAGTTTTTGCTGAAGCTCCGTTATGTAGGCATGACTGATTAAATCATTGACTATTGGTGATTGAACTCAGTCTCCTCAGAGGTGTGCAGATAGGGCTGAAAGATCTAACCTTCTAATTGTCTATTGTTTTCTGGCAACCAGTCCTCATACTGAATCCATCTAGGGGCCTCATTAGTATAATGAGACATTCCTATCACTCGGGAAATTCCAAGGGCTTATGAAGCTCTGTGCCAGAAATCAGGACAGAGACCAGTTCTTTGTTTGCATTGTACCATGGAAGTCATTCAGGAAACACACCTATTTATTTTTGTTTAAATTGGTGTTAACCATACGAATCTGTTATAGAAACATTTTTGATAATTGATCTATATTACATGAAACAAAATTTTATAAGATGGCAAAGAAATCAATGGAATCACTCAAAAATGTACCATTTGTTATGAAATTAAACAGAGAGATAATCAAACAAAACAAACCTGCTTGTATCTCTGAATTCAACCATTTATGAGCATGACCAAATGGCGTTTGGCTGAAAGTCTACACTCCCAGTGCTTTCTGATTTGGGGCCATCCCTAAAAGAAAAATAGTGACAAAAACATTTTTCAGCCTTCCCAGTTGTGCTTTCAAATTCTAATTCCTTCCTAAGTCAAGACCAGACACAGGGTAGGCAATGACTAAGGGGATCTAAGTGGTTCTCCCCATGGTTTTCCTTCCAGACCGGTCCATACCTACTAGCCAGTATTGGAGTCTCTTCCTGTTAGTGTAGTTTTGCCAAAGAACAGTGACCCATCAGGAGGGTTCAGAACACACACATATCATACTTTCACTATGCACAGCCAGTGTCCATCCTACAGGGAGCCCTGTTTGTCCCCCAGGTAGCAGTGAGATTTCGGGAGCCGGGTCAAAGGGTGCTCTTTGGAGCCATGTGTAGGTTCAGGCTTCCCTTGGCCAGGCTGTTAGCACACAGCTGAGCTCAGGGTCACAGCTGCTTTACCTCTGTCTGGACATGTGAGGCTTAACAATTCCAATGCACACAGTAAGCGGCTTACTTTTCAAATCCGAAGACAGAATTTTGATTTATCTATAGGTACTGTAACTTTAAAATAATTCTTGGCCTTATATTCTTCCTTTTTGTATTTCAAATTATTGCTTATAAGTTGCTTCCTTTTATATCCCTAACCCATATAGCTATGTATTACCAAGTAACAAAGAACATAATAACTGGCTTCCAATCAGCTTCTGTATTAATAAAGCCAGAATGATAATATCAAACCTACTTACCACAGCAAGTTGTAGCACCTGATAGTCAATATTTATTGAGCTGTTTATTTTTTTTTTATTTTTTATGTTTATTTTTGAGAGAGACAGAGCATGAGTGGGGGAGGGGGAGAGAGAGAGGGAGACACAATCTGAAGCAGGCTCCAGGCTCTGAGCTGTCAGCACAGAGCCAGACGCGGGGGCTCGAACCCACAAGCCATGAGATCATGACCTGAGCTGAAGTCGGACACTTAACCGGCTGAGCCACCCAGGCGTCCCTGAGCTAGTGTTTATTTATTTCTATCTCACTTTGTATATGATCCTGTTTTGAGCATCATATATACATTAGCTCATTGCATACAACAAACATAGGACGCACTACTTTTATTACTGCCATTTCACAGTTAGGAAACTGAGATAAATATTGTTAGATAATTCACCCAAGGTCACACAACTAATAGCGAAGCTAGAATTCACACCCAGCCAGTCTGGCTCCATTGCCCACACTTTTACCATTCCATTCGTACAACTTCTTCAATGAGGAATAATGAAGAGAAGTGAAAGCACTTTGGCAATACAGTAGAATTGTAAAATCACTTTATGTCATGTAAAATCAAATGCCTGACAAAAAACCCCATGCTCGTATGTTGGGGGGCATGTGGGTGTGGGTGTTACTTGAAGAAAAGAGCAATAAGGCCTGATGATCAAGCATTAGTCTAAATCAGACTCATATTATATTGAGGTAAAATACTACAGGATTATACCTGCTTGAATATTCTGACATAATTAATGAGACTACTTCTTTTTTCAAAGTAACCTAAATCCACACTGAAACAAATAATTCCATAAGTCTTTTTAATTTTTTTTTTTTAATTTTTTTGTGAATGTTTATTTATTTATTTTGGGAGAGATATAGGCAGGGAGGGAGAGAATCACAAGCAGGCTCCACACTCTCAGTGCAGAGCCTGAGGCAAAGTTCGATTTCACAAATGATGAAATCGTGATTGAAGCCAACTGAGCCACCCAGGTGCCCCAAAGGAGTCTCTTTTTTTTTTTTTTTTAAGTTATTTTCTTAGCATTCAAGTCTGTTCTTTACATGCATAGTGGACTGTTTCCTCAGGTGTCCCTGTACCAGGCCCCTCAAGCCCCTTTGCCAAGTTAAGGGATGTGTTTCAGTGTTACCTCAGCACCTGGAGCTTCCTGTCTATCCCTGTGACCAGCTCCAGCTTCTGGATACCCTTTCTCTAGAGAGTTCCTGAACTGACCACTTCATTGGTTTGCATCCTTAAGTGAACTTATCTAAGGTTCTCAACTCTCTGTACCTTGCTTCTCTTCCAAAATCCCAAGATGCTTGAGGATGGAGACTTTCTCTTCACCCCAAAGGCTATAGCAGACATCGTATAAATAAAAGGTTGTCCGTAAACAGTCTTCTACTTGCTTTTAGGTGAGGCCCTTCTCTGTAAAACAAAAGGGCAAAACTAGAAGCCAGAACCACTCTGAGGAGCTTTGTTTGGAGTGCAGAGCAAGTTATACCAAGGCAGGGGAAACACCAGGATGGCTAATTGGAGCACATCCAAAGGATGTGCTATGTTAGAAGAATTGCATTTAGGTCCTACATCTCCTTGATGGGGGGGGGGGGTTACTCTTCTTTGGATAAAACTGCTCTAATGGCAAGAGAGCCAGACATTGGCTCACTGCCATAAGATCACAACAATGGCACAGATCCTATCAGCGGTGGGTCTCCTGGGTGTCACCTGTCTGAAGCCCCTATGTAATAGGGTAAGATCAGGAAGACAACTAGCAATTATTAAGTGCATGGTATGCCTGGCCACTATGCCAGGATCTTTCAGTTGTTACATAATTTGAGCCACACAACAATCACGTGGATTATGTGCAACAAACTATCCATATTGTATGGCTAAAACTGAAGCTTATTTAGAAGTGACCTAGTTGACGTCAGCCAATAAGCATTAAAACTGACAAACTTAGGTTTATGTGACTTGCAACTTTGTATTTGTTTCATTTATTTTTTTGTCCTGTTTCCCCAGATATAGCATGGTGGGGCCTCCTGTAACTGCACTCACTTGGAACCAGTGGTTCATAACCTTAGCCCCTGCATTTCATTTTCCTAGACCTGGCTTAGCCTGTGGCATCCTTCTTTCTTTTTATAAATAAATTGGCTTATCAGTCAAAGGAACAGAGAAGCTCATATATATGGATAAAAATTTTAAACAAAGGCTCAAACACTCAGGAAATCTGGTGCCACAAAATTTCATTTTATTTCACCAAAGTACTTATTTTTGTTTATAATACTTTGAGGTCTTCTAACTCTTTTACTTATGCTTTGAGCAAAAATGTTCACGTCCCTTTCTCTTCATACACACTAAAATTCAATAGAATTAGGTTTAAAAGCAGTGTATTCTTTGAGGCAAAATAAATTACAAGCAAGTCTTGCAGATAGTTTCTAGGTAAATTGATTTCTGTATACAAAATGTTTTCTCCCTGATTTGTTGATAAAATTTTAATGTTATACATGTTAGAACTATTGAACACATCCTCCAAGCATGAGGCTTTTATTGGTGTTATGGTTTCCCCTTTTATCACTTGTTTTTTAAAGACTTTCACATTATGTTCAAAATTGGGCAGATCATGGTGATGTGAAATAGGATGCTGTTACCAGAGGGATCTCATTGCATTATCTTTACTTGCTGCTCTGAGCATTAGGTCAGAGCATGTAAAATAAGTAGGCTGTTCTAGGTATATTTTAAGGACAATTGATGAATAGAACTTCAGAGCCTGTTATAATCTGGATTTAATATCAAGGCATGATGTTTTTGTGAATCTAGAGGCTTACACACACACACACACACACACACACACACACACACACACACAAAAGAAATACAGGAAAGCCTGCTTCAGCAGATGGGCTACAATTATATTAAAATCTAAGTGGTTGTCCAGTGAGGTGCTGCAGTCAATGGTAGCATCTGTGCATCATGACTGAGCAGAATGTATGTGACAGGATTAAAGTCAGGTTCAGAGTAGAACAACATGCAGCATGCGGATTACTCAGAGCTGTCAGTCATCTATTTAGATTTATTTCCTGCAATTCTTTTAAGAACATGGAGCACAAGGTCATTTGTGGTTGTATCATACTCTGAACACATAATGTACGCATGCTGGTATCTGGGTCTTGGGTGCTCCCATTTTACTGATCTGGACTGCCCTGTTTCCTACTCTCCAGCAGCCAAATCCTTGTCACTTTGACTGCCTAGATTGATATCTACCCCAGTTAATCAATATGTAGTAAATGAGCATCCGTCTCATTTGCTAGGTGCTATTACGGGGGACATACTAAAAGGCTAAGAAGAATGCTAGAGTTAAGGAAGTCAACTGAGAGTCCGTGTTGTTAGAGAAGGCTTCCAGAACAGGTGTGGCTTGTATTGCAGGGAATTTGGGTTGGCATGAGGTTTCCTAAATTTCAGATTTTTGCCACCTAAATGACTATTTATTTTCTATTAATAAAAACAGTGTCGTTAACTTAAATCAATTTAATCAGGAAACTCCTTATCTTTGAAGTCAATTTTTATATATTTTATATATTATGTATACATATATATATTTCCAAATTTAAGCTGTTAAAACAATAAGAACAAAGATAAAGACAACAAAAATGAAACAGTATTTCAAAATTGGAGCTCTTACCTATTGTCTGCTTAAGGCCCTGAATCTAAAGTCTACTTCAGTTTTGTTAATAAGGTATATTAGCTTAGGTATAGTGACCTCCTAAACCCCAAATGAGACTTGTCTTCACATAATCGGCATCATCAAAAGAGAACTGAAAAGAAAATAAATCTCTCATGCGATTCAGTAATAATTACTGCCTTACACACATACCACTGGAATGAGTACAAATCTTACACTAGAAGTCCTGTTATATAGCATTAGTTTTACACAAACTACACTTTGAAAATATTGAATAATTGGAAAGATGAAAAGGAGGAAGTTAAATTAAAAGAAAAACAAAACCATAAGCTTGAGGTAGTGGCAGTCCTCCACCAAGGTGTTTCTGGAAGACCACTAAACCCTTCTTAGCAGGACTTGTGTCTTCCTTAAGCATCTACTGCAATATAATCTACACTTAACTTAGATATGACTTATTTCCCTAAGGATAATGTAGTCTCATTTTGTGTAGAAATGATGTCAGATACTTCTGTTACCCTCTCAGCAACCAGAACAAATGACATAATGCAAATGAAGATAATATTATGTACTTGGAGTATATGTCGAATAAGTAGCTTCACTCAAATATAACTAAAGAAAAATCATGGAGATAACCATTATTTGTCATTTAGTCATGACTCCATGGGTGATAGTGTCTGCATAAACCACACAGATGTAAGACCGAATCCACAGTTGAATTGGCTTCCCGTGCACAGACAAGATAAGGGCCTTCACCTACACTGGGAAGAATGAACACAAGAACAAATCTGAGCCCGGTTCTCGGGACTCTTCTTAGCCTGTTCATTGGAAAATGCTGTATATCTCTTCAGCAGTATTTTCTGCCATTTAATAGATAGTAATATAATTATTGAATTTCTAAAATACTATGAGATCCATTGACATGGCATTTTGGGTAAAAGAACCAAGGTCATTCAACATTTGGACTGTACTAAATAAACCAAAGAGACTGGTGTACCCTAAAATAAGATAATTATTCTTAACCACCTTTGAGGGAACAAAACTATGCATATTACATAGAATATTATATATACTATTACATATTTTAATATATATATATTAGTCATTGATATAATTACTCAAATGGAAATACTTACACTTTAAAGGACAGCAAAGAGGGAATAAACCATGGAAGGAAAATGAAAATTACAGCCTTAAGCCCAGTCATACCCATACTGCTATTCTCTGCCTTCTGTACATTCTTGTGAGGGACACTGATGGACATCTGCTTTGCATGACTTTCTAGAAAATGTAGGAGAAAGTGCTACTAAATATCTGAGAATAAGTTCACTTAAATACATGCATGAGTGTGTGCATGCGTGTTCACACATGCACGCACACATGCACACACTGACTTCGACCTGAAAAAACTCTTATGAAGAACCTAAAAATGAAAACTCTTCAACAGCTTTTGCTCTCCCCCCCGACCCCCAATTCCATCTCTGCAGTCCATCCCTAATGCTATCTAGTGGAAAAGGAAAGGCAGGCTGCTTCCATTGTTCCTCTGTTTAAGTGAGATAAGATCCTCACTCTGTACATATTTTCCCTTTATCTCCACAGTCCTTGTGTCTCAGCTTGTTCTTTGAGTTTAATGACTTTTTTCTTGCTTTGTTTTGCTTCTTCCTATCTCTTTGGGTTATGAGATCTTTACTGATTTCAGTATTTGGTACTTTTTTTCTTCTTTAAGTCTCTTCTTTGTTCATTGTTAACTGGGTGACTAAAAAAAAAAAGTGTCCAAAGCATATGGAAATTCTATTTCTCCTCTTTTGTTAGTTCAGCTTTCCTTTAGAAACTAACAACAATTGAAATTTATTTTCATAGACTGTTTTGTCCAGTTAGTGATATCCTTACATTCATTCTCCTTCCCACCCAAACACAGCTTCTTTCAACAAAAACCTAAATTGGCAGGACCTTTTTGTAAACAAAATAATTTTGAATTAATGTAGCAGCATGTGATATGCCTGTAACTCCCTCACATCTTGTTTCTTGACCATTAAGGTACACATACATTGCTCATCTCTGTGTATATATTGCAAGTGTTACTATTTCATCTAAAGGGATGATTTTTTGGAATAAAGCTCACTCATCTGTTTCAGAATTGGCAGTGTTTGTTGTTGTTGTTATTGTTGTTGTTGTTGTTTTTATCACAAGTTAGTGTCTGTGAACCAGCCATGGCTCTAAGGACGGTGAACCAGGAGAATAACAATAAATGGAATGAAATACAAGAATGCCTTATAATTCCAAGATTAGAAGGTAACCTAAGTGGACATTGCCAGTGCATAAATTATCAAAACTAAAAGCCTTGCTTGGATGAGAATTTGAATGAAGAATCAATACTTAAACATGGTGATATGATTGAGGTGAATTCAAATGCAGAAACATATAAAACATATACATTTTGCCCAGAAATGGGTATATCAAGGGACAAAATATAATCAACATTTATTATCTTTGCCCTAAAAGAGCTTATGATCTAGCTGAAGAACTTGGATTTTAAAACATGAAGCAAGAAGAGAATTAGGGGCACCTGGGTGGCTCAGTCAGTTGAGCGTCTGACTTCAGCTCAAGTCATGATCTTGCGGTCAGTGAGATCGAGCCCCACATTGGGCACTGTGCTGACAACTCAGAGCCTGGAGCCTGCTTTAGATTCTGTGTCTCCCTCTCTCTGCCCCTTCCCCACTCACACTCTGTCTCTCAAAAATGAATAAATGTTAACTTTTTTTTAAAGAAGAGAATTAATCTAATAGGAATATAATGAAGAGGGAAATGTGGACTGGAGGGTTTTTATGTTATGGAAGTCAGAGAGAAGAGAGATTATCACATGTGTCAACACTGTCAGGAAAGACTCTGTAGAAAGCAAAAGAAGCATGTAGAACATGGTCATGTGAAGAGGACATTGTATTGATACCACTAGCCCTGAAATTCCTTTTGTAGGCATAATTGATGGGGAAAAATAACAATGATGACTAAGATATAACACTGGACTTAAATCCCCTGTAAGCCAAGATCAAGAAATGTAACCTTCATAAGCTATCTTATGATAAAACGTTAAAATGACAATTAATACGCCTGTTTTTTAAAAGGCTCAGTAAATATGACCAAACAAAAATATATCATGTCCATTTTATCTATGCTAATACAAATTCAGTTTATTCCTGCCTGATACAGACCACTCCCTCCCTGAGGAGTAGATGCAGGCATCGTGGGCACATGTAGTATATAGACTATTCATGTAAAGACGGAAAGGGCACCTTGTTTTCCTGCAAATGCGATGTTAAATATGTATATGATTCTAATATCCCCCCAACAGGATATCTTAATCTCCACTTCAGATTAAAAATAATACAAATAAATAAGTTTCACATATATTGCTGGACCAAATGCTCTACACATTTGTGTATATAAATTTGGATTTTAAGGAAGAAGGAGGAGGAGGAGGAGGAGGAGGAGCAGCAGCAGCAGCAGCTAGAAAGCATGCTTGGAGAAAGGCATTTCTATATCCAGGATGGTGAAAATATATGATAATGTCAAAAAAAGCTTTGAGCAAAAGCTAAGTGTGAGTGAACCTTACACTGGAGTTTTGTGAAGCCCTGTTCTCGATGTTCTATATTCTGTTGATGGTTGGCAGTTCTCTTCAAATGCTCAAGTGACACAAGCCTGGCAGGGATATTGGCTATCACAATAGCATAAAATGATGAATGAAAACTGAGATGAGATTTGGCAAGAATATGTGTAAAGAGTTAGTGGGTTCTTGGGACTAACACAGATGACTCAAAATAATCACAAAGTTAAAAAAAATCAACCATGTCCAAAATTAAAATGAGTTGTTTTATTAATCGATGATCTCTGCATCTCTGAAGATATGCAAACATATTGGATGATACTTAAAGAATTTTGTGCTAAGGGGTGACTGGGTGGCTCAGTTGGTTAAGCATTCAAATTCAGCTCAGACTCAAACCATGATCTCACGGTTTGTGAGTTGGAGCCCCAGATCGGGCTCACCGACAAAGCCCACTTTGGATCTTGTCTCCCTTTCTCTCTCTCTCCCTACCCCATTCATTCTCTCTCTCTCTCTCTCTCTCTCTCTCTCTCTCTCTCTCTGTCTCTCTCTCAAATTAAATAAACGTTAAAAAGTATTTTAAAAAAGAATTTTGTGCTAAGAATCCGGAATTTCTTGGGAAATCGGCTATGACTATGCACTGAAGCCACTAACATCTTTAACATTCACTTTGCATCTAGGTAAATTGTATCGTTTCAAGATCACCAGCCTACCCAACCCTGGAACTGAAAGATTTGGAACACTTTGGCAGAAAAACTAGGATTACCAAAAACAAACAAACAAACAAATTTTATAAGAAATTACCCCTGTGAACTTCCAATGACCTTCCTCTTGCATTTCATAGAACAACCATTCGTGGTCGCCTTATTCCCATGAACATGCTTTACTCCTGTTGTGGTTGGGAACATCAGCAGTAAATTTCTTCTTTATCATCAGGTTTGTGCAGAAGTAACCACATCCAAACCACCCTACCCAACCAATATTAGTAATGTCCTTTTACTTCCTGATTAAAGTGCAAAGTGCTTTAAACATTCAGCGTAAACACATTTGTTTATTTCTTTCTTAATTTGTGAGGCCACTTTGCTGGCAGAGACCAGAATAGAGGAATCCAAGATGTATTGATTTCTTTCTTCATGACTATTTAATCGGTTAAAGTGTGCGCCACTTGCAAGTGCCAAGATGCTGGTTACATTTTAATAAATGTCCTCTTTGGTCGATCAATACTTCTCAGCCCAAAAATAAATAAATAAATAAAAGTGCCGTTCTCTCATAAGTTAATGGGGAGAAAATCTTTTTACTATCGTCAGTCATCATGACAAACAAGAATATGAAAAGTGCTAATGAAATGACCAACTGTCTATAAAATAAAAGACTTGCAAGACAGTCTCCTTTCTTCCCTTAATTTGATGAAACAAAATGGAAAATTACACTAGTGCCCATCTAGCGTGAAATGATGTTAACAAGCAGAAAACAAATGCTATAATGAAGGACTTCTAGGATGTACTATGTATAGTCTTACTTGTAAAGAGGGAATTACTGGGCAGAACTCTAGCCCTGAGCAACATCCCACCCCCTACTGAGGAGAATCACAGCTACCATCATGTCCCTCGGGAAGTAGAGCCATTCGGCACAATAGGACAAATTGATGTTCACAGCATAATAATTATCCATGTGCTGCAAACAATGGGCCACACAATTACCAACCAGGGCAATGCCCTACACAGGCAAAGTGAAGTTGCAAAATGAAGTGATTGTACAGATAATTGAGGCAATAGCCCCACAATAAAGGGATGTGCACAACTTGTTATTTACTGGGCTTTGTTCTGAATTTTCCAGAACACCAAAACTTACCATTTAAGCACAAAATGTTTTATTTTTAAAACGCATCCATTGTGAAAGGATATCTTACTTCAAATATATTACCAATTTCTTTGCCTTTTCAAACAGAGTATATAAATATCACTGTATTCTGATAGCTCTCTGGATTAAACAAACAAACAAACAAATATTTTGCTAAAGAAAGGTGACCCAGAAACTACTACCTGAACTCTGAACTGCATTCATGTAACACTCCCCTGTCTTCTACATAAGAATAACACAGGGACACCTAGAAATACTGTAAGCCATCAACTGAAAGAGTTAACATGTTCTTACACAAACACCACAAGTACAAAGCAACATAAACCAAAGGCATTCCTAAAATTAAAAGGGATACAGTTGGAGATGGTTTAAATAGTTTGATGTGATGTTTGATGAACTTTTTTTTTTCTTACTAGACAGTGGGGCATGGTGGGAAGATTTGGGATTTAAGAAGCAGCCTAATGTGGTGGTCACGTCACTGCCCTGCAAACTGCCTGAGCTCAAACTTCATGTGGCACTCAATAACCAAGTGTTGCTGGAAATCTTATTTGAATCTTTCTAAAAGCTTGGATACTGTCTACAATATAGGAATAATTAAGGTCCTTGCACTGTTGGGATTTGTAAATAAGATCATGCAAAAACATTTAGCCTTTCCATTGGTTTATTAAGAGCCCTATAAGTGTTGGCAATTTAAGTAAGAAAAAGAAGAGGAAAATTGATTAAATAGGAATCCAGAAATGCACATATAAATGACAAGCATGAGAAACACTATAAAAGGAAACGGAATGAATGATAGCAACAACTAAAGGAATAAAGAAAGGACCAAAGGAAGAGAGAAGTCAGGGGATACCATGGCCTTGACCGTTCATGAAAAAAATCACTATTTCTGTATTAATAAATATTGATTGAGCAAATCAAAAACTATACACAATACCAGATAGTATCAAATTATGTAAGATAGCCTATTTTGCACCAACATCTTTGAGGTGGATTGTCATTACTATCATTGTCATTACTATCGCATACATAAGGAAACCAAATCTTAGCATAAAGGAATACCATAGGTAATGTGGTAAGATTCAAACATATTTAAATAGATTGTCTTTTGGCTCTCAATCTGATGTGCTTCTCATCCTACCACAAAGTCTAATTTTTTTTTTTCCTTCCTCATCTCTCCTTTCTGTTCCAGTTTCTCCTTCTCCTGTGTTTTCTGAGCACACCCTATGTGTAAAGCACTGAAATGAGACAATAATGAAAATCAGGACTCTAAGAAATTTTACAGTCTATTGGAAAACAAAAGCATGTGAAAATATGCATAAAATGCAACAGGTGACTTCCCCAACAGAGATAGAATGAAGTGCTATTGTTTCTCACATCTACCTCTCTGCAATGCTTTCTCTTCCTTTCCAGGCTCCCAGATCCTGATATCCATCTTTCAAATTCAGGTCAAATTTATCCTCCTCTTCATAACTCTACACATAACAGTGATCTCTCTCATATTTAAATCCTTTTATAATTTATAGTCTACTCTCGAAGAGCCTGTTAGATACACAGTACTAGGATCCACCCCCAGAGTTTAAGATTTAGTGTCTGGGATGGGCCCTGGGAATTTGCCCTTTAACAAGTTCTAGATGATCCTGACACTGCCTATGCAACGACCATGCTCTAGGCACCACTGGCTACCCCGTAGCACTCAGTCCTTTGGCATTCGGCAAACATTTCCCCTTGGTCTTAGCTGATGTTGCCATTGTATATGCCTAATTCCCTACACAGTCATTTTGTCCCTTGAATCCAATAGATACTTCTGTTTATTCTGTGTACTTTCCACAGCTAGTAGCATGGTATGACAGTGAATAGCAGGTGTCTAGGAAATGTGTTTTACTTGACCGGTTGATTGGTAGACTGACTGAGTACTGAGTGCTAGGTGGCTGTTTCTCTCCCTGCACTGCCATCTCTCATGACAACTCCACCCAGAGCAGCTATTGTGTGTGAACTTAGATTACTGTGTGGAAATGGAGGTGAGCATATGTAGATATTTGTGTTATCATATCTATCAAATAAGATCTCTCAAATAATGATACTTATGAACTTTTCCTCATGCTTATTTGCAGTGTAATACACAGACAGTTGCCTTGGAAACACTCACTCTGAATATTCTAAATTTTCTATAATGGAAGATCTTGCCTTTGCCTTATCACTTACACAGTCTCCCTCATTTTTGTGTTTTGTTGAGAATACATAATGAGATATGAATTCTGATAAATGTCACTTTTGAGGACATAATTATTGTATTCATCTATTATGCTTTTCATAAACCCATTTTTTCTCAGCTAAGCTTCTGAAGGGCAATTATCTAATAAAAAATAAATTTTTAACTAATGCCATTTAAAGTTGTGTTTTAACTGACCTCTCTATAGTGTCCATTTCTTTTTTACTAGTGCATTTGAAAATCGTTTTTTATTAGTCCTTCCTTCTATAAATCGGAATTAAAGTTGGCATTTTCACATTTGATTTCGAGAGACACAAGTAGAATGATGCAACTTTTCAGAACATACCACTGAATACAGATTCGCCTTAACAATTCTGAATATACTGATATTCAGAAGTTGCATTTTCTACTAGACTCAGCAGAGTCTCCATTAGTTATTGTTACTGTTTACTCAGTTTTGAGCTAAACTCTCCCAGAGTGCCAATTATGTCCTGAGAGCAAGTCCACACACCACAAGGTGAAGAACAAGTTTGACAATTATCCTATTAATTTGATCTATGTTTACATGTAGACGGTCAAACCAGATAATTCAGTACACATAACTCACCCAAAGGACTTATTATCTGGATTGGTTATCTACATAGATCAAATTAGACCCTAATAACTCCCAAATCTCCACTTTACTTTATGTCCTATAGATATAACCAAAGGTGATTCTACCTGTTATAGCCCATGCATGGCAACCTATCTATCTGTGGAAAAGTGGATTCAACTTTCAAAGTTATCACATATTTACAGAAAAGTTCCTGAAGTCTGGAGATGTCAAAAAAATAGGTAACAATGGGTTATTATTAATTACATTTATTTTCCTGAGATCTACCAGCATGTGCATTTTGTCTGCATTACCATTATCTTTCTTTTTTTTTAATGTTTTTATTTATTTTTTTGAGACAGAGAAAGAGCATATGCAGGGGAGAAGCAGAGAGAGAGGGAGACACAGAATCTGAAGCAGGCTCCGGGCTCCAAGCTGTCAGCACATAGCCTGACACCGAGCTCGAACTCACAGACTGTGAGATCATGACCTGAGCCGAAGTCGGACGCATAACCGACTGAGCCACCCAGGCGCCCCACCATTATCTTTCTTTTGCATAGTATGAACTCAAAGATTGGTTTCAATATCCATTTCAGTCAGGAGCCATCTGACCACTATACAGATGCCTCTACTTGTCAATGAAAAGTGTTTTACACTTGGTCTTGTCTTAGCTGTGGGAATCTGTTGGCAAGAATGTTAAATCAATCTAAGTATACTGTTAAAAGTAATTATGCAGGCATCCCTTCTTTTAGAATTAACAATATCTGGTTACTACACTCCTCAAGGATAAATAACATTCATGTGTATATCACCAGAGCCTTTCTGAAGCATAGTAAATATTCAATACATAATTGAATAAATATAAATATTACAAATATTAAACATAAATATTGTAGGAAAAAAGAAATAACAATAAATAGGAAGAAATATAATAGTAAGATCACTAATCACACCATCCTAAGGCAACCACTATTGATATTTTGATCCATTCTTCTAGAAACGGTTTAATCCATAGTTTATGTACT
The DNA here is from genome assembly GCF_023721935.1 of Panthera uncia. Taxonomy (NCBI): domain Eukaryota; kingdom Metazoa; phylum Chordata; class Mammalia; order Carnivora; family Felidae; genus Panthera; species Panthera uncia. Next base: position 33,675,997 of record NW_026057586.1, on the reverse strand, counting down.
TTTAATGTTACATCATATCATGGAAAGAGCTTTATATACCTTTTTTTACTAACCACTATATCACACTCTTCTCCATACAATAAATATAGTTCTGTGACTGGGAGAAACCTGGTTTGCATTATCGTTAATATATCTTTCTGCCAAAGCCATGCTCCCCACCCTTGTGCCGGTGCATACCTCATTCCATTTAGGCTCTGACACCTTGTATGGAGTCATCTCCACTGTTTCTCCTGCTTGGACTTTAACACCTTTTTCAAGGTTGTCCCACCTTGAAACCTGCTTAGACTCCAACACCAAGGATTCTCCCAACACACTTGGTTTCTGACACCAATTCTGGAATGTTTTTCTGTGTGGATGCCTTTTCCACCCTGCTCTGGCACTGTCACCTGGCCACCGGAAGGTGTGCACAACCTTCTCTCTTTGGTTGGGCTTCTGACTCCTCAGTTGGACTGCTCTCCTTTATGAATGTACTGCTCACCCGATTTGAATTCTTACATTTCCTCTGAGCCATTAGTGGCTCTTCGCAGCCCCCATATTAATGTTTACCCCATTCCGTCCCACCTAATAGATTTAGGACTGAGTTGTTCAGGAAGGGGAGGGAAGGGGAACAAAGAAGAAGAAAAGCCTTCTTTTTATTAAAAAAAATTAAATCAGTATTAAGAATCTAGCATTGTGCTAAGTGTTTTACCATGTTATCTCATTCAAATCAAGAACTGCTTCTCCAGAACATGTACTACAATTGTTGTTACCATTGTTATTATTTTTATTGTTATCAATTATGTAACTGATCTTACAGACATTGAAAGGAACTTTCCTACTATCAGAGTATAAGTCATGAAGGTAGAATTTGAACACTAACTTCTCTAATACCAAACCATGTTCTTAACTATAAGCTGTAATGCTTCTTCTTCTGTAGTTTTAACCCTTGGTTTTTATATTGCTGCTATAAAAGAAAAATTACATCAATTTTTCAATTTTAAATGTGTGATTTTGCTAAATTAATGCAAGTTAACAGTTCTACTCCTTTATTTTTATTATACTATGATGATCTCATTTAATTATTTTCCTTTTTACTTTTATTGTCTTACCTTGTCTCTTAATGTATCTTATTTACTTTTAATTTTTATTTTGCCACTTAATCTTATTTATTTTATACCCCTTTCTCTATCTTGCTGTTTTATCTTTTTAGTATGTTTTCTCAAGCACTGCTACCTATTCTTAATACACCTTTACCAAATTTTAGTAGTGGAAAACAAAACAAACAAAAATCACCCAGAAAGAGAGGGACTGTAAGGTATTAACAAGACCTACCAAGAAGGTCTACTCTTGGCCAACTCTTTCTGCTGTTCACCAGAGCACTCTTTCTCTCCATATGTAAGCTACATTAATTATTCAAAAATCAATCTGAAAAGAAAGTAGATCCTGTCATTATTATGTCCATCTTTAAAATGAGAAGGATGAAAACTTTTGTTTTGTTTTCTTTAACATAGGAACTCACTTTCAGAGCAAATCCTATATACATAGTTTGAGCATGGAGCCTGAATAACTACCTAAGCTTACTAAGTTAAGTTGTGGTTGGAAGAATGATGGGAAGTCTGGAGGCTTATCTACTCTAGGCTTCTGCTCCCCTCCCCCACCCCCAGACTCTGAGACAGTTCTTTATTAATCCTAACATCTTTCCTTTATACTATTAGAAAAACCTGTATTAGAATTCAGTGCTTTTTGGGCACCTGGGTGGCTCATTCATTAAGAATTTGACTTCGGCTCAGGTCGTGATCTCACAGTTCCTGAGTTCAAGCCCCACAAAAGGTGAGTTCACACTCCAATTCAGGTGACCTAGTGCCCCAATTTGGGTGAGCACAAGCCCTGCTTTGGTGAGCCCTGTCTCTCTCTCTCTCTCTCTCTCTGTCCCTCCTGGGATTCTCTCTCTCTCTGCCCTTCACTTACTTGTGCCCTCTCTCTCTCTCTGTCTCTCTCTCTCTGTCTCTCAAAAAAAAAAGGAGGGGGGGATTCAGTGGTTTTCAAATATGAACATGCATCAGAAACAACTGGAGAGCTTGTTAAATTTGTTAAATTTTGTTAAAACACAAATTCCTTGACACCCCTCCCCCCCACAGATTCTTGGTAAGTAGTTCTGGAGTGGAGCCCAAAGATTTGTGCTTCTAACAAGCTCCCAGATGCTTCCAACGCTATGCTCCAAGGACCACACTCTGAGTAACACTGGGTTAGACTATTATCTAGAATACTCACAGCCACGAAATACTATGATATATCTCCAGTTTCTCTCTACTCTCCTAAGTTCAGTCGCAAAAAAATTGTTTTCAACTTGTCCTTCATGACCTGGTCATTAAAGTATTTTTTGCCTGGGTCTTTGGTTATAAAGCTGGAAGAATGAAATTGCCTAACTTCCATACCCAGAGATTAAAAAGAAAATGGTAACTTGATTCCAAATTTGATTTTAGTGTCATCTCACAAATTTTTTTCTACACTTTGTATAGACAAGAGAGGAATCAAAATGCATATGAGCCACTAAAGGTCCTGTTACTCCTCATGGGTCGAAGAAGACCAAATTTTAAAATGTGTAGAGCTTATGCTATTTTTTGTTTAAATAATGGATTACTTTTTTTAAATAATGGGACACCTGGGTGACTTAGCTGACTTTGATTTCGGCTCAGGTCAGGATCTCACAGTTCATGAATATTCGTGAGTTTGAACCACACATCTGGCTCCACACCGACAATGCAGAGCCTGCTTGAGATTCTTTCTCTCCCCCTCTTTCTCCCCCTGCCCCACTCACATTCATGCTCTATCAAAATTGATAAATAAAATTTTTAAAATTATAAAAATAAAATAATAGATTGTATATATTGCATATTCTTTCCCTTATGGAACTGTACAAATAGCCTTTTCAGTGGAAAGACAGTCAAAGACACTTTGATAGGTTCATCTGAACACCTGAAGCATCTGCTAGACGATGTTCATCATCCCATTGAAAGCAAGTACAGTCAGAAGTTCTTTTCTCCATTTCCAAATCTTGAACACTTTTTGTCAGTAAACATTTAAAAATTATCTTCCTCACATTTAATTTTAGTTTCTTTTGTTGCAATATCTTTATCTTTCATTAAAGACAGCTACACCCATACAACTTCGTGTGGAGTCTACAAAGGAAAATGAGGAGGGGGAGTGTTGTCACACAGGGAAATGAGGACTGTGTCACCTCCCTGCCACTCACCAAAGGACCTTTGTTTCAATAGGAGGGGCAGACAGAGCAACTGAAACCAGACCTCATGAGTTGTAGCAACTCAATGACTGCCAGCACCTAGGTCATTGGTAATTGAAGAGCTGCCCAGTGAGGGCTCTGTGGCAAGGGGATTAACATTTTTATAGAGGACAACACTTTCACCGAAAGCAATGGATGACTAATGACTGGATTTCAGATGGGGCATACGTTAGTGCTGGTGAGGCTTTAGAGCAGGGGGCCTGCCTCAGAAGGAAAAAGAATGAGGCTGTGAAGGTAAAACCAACGACTGACACATTTAATCCTATTTGGCTCACATGTCAGCATACCTACCTGAAGAACCTGAGGGATTATGGGAGTCCAGTGCCATGCTGGTGGATTCCAATCCTGATTGAATGGGAGTTGTTATGAAAACCTGCCTGATTTCACACTTACCTGCTAAAAGATGTTATCACCCTGCCAGCTCTCTGAAGGAGATAGGCCGTTCTGGGAGGAGAGCAGGCTGACAGCCCTGAAATGTGCCCTGGGTTTTGCAGCTGGAAAAGACATAGATCAGAGTGGTGATTCAAGAAAATCCTGTCCCACATGGGTTCTGATAAATATGCAAGCACTAAAACATTAAGCTACCTTTGTCAGCAATCTTAGATCCTATTTTTTTTCTTTCTTGCTAAGTTCTTTTATTAGCCATGATGATAATGATGCTAATAATAATCTACTTATTCCAGCCTCTGGAATGATTCTTAATAATTTATGATCTCCATTTTCGTCTAAAATTCAGCACAATTCAGCCTAAAAAAAGAAAAAAATGAAGTTACACACAGAAAATGAATTATGTACCAAATTGTAAATATTCCATTTCTTTTGCTGATCTGGAACTCCCCAAAGAAATACGAACACTTGATTTAAAATTCAGCTGCAGTGACATTTCCTAGCTGGAAAGAATACTTGCACAAATTCACAAGTATTTGCAAAAGATAAGTTTTTTGGTGGATACTAGTACATTCTAATGTGTTTTTAAAAACTATCCTGTGCTTATATTCCCAAAAATGAATAAAATATTTCTTAGTGGAAGCTTGTTCTGTGAATAGACTTTTGCAACGTTTCAGCCAGAAGGGACTTTGCATTGCTATGGATAACTTCATGATAGTAAAGAGGTGTGTGACAGCAACTTCCTGACTGGAGAGTAACAAAAGTCATATAAATGCCTACTATCGCATTGCAGACTTAACTGTTAGGTATCTTGGCCAACTTATATGTCACAATTGAAAACTATGAGGCCACTAAAGTCTGAAATGGGAAACTTATGTGTTGTGTTTTTACCATAGTTTTAAAGCATAGAGAGTCAAGTAAATTAAGCTCAGAAAAATGTCTTCTCTTCTAGTGACTTTTGGTTTCTTTCTTTCTTTCTTTCTTTCTTTCTTTCTTTTTTTTACATTTTCTTTAAAACATTGCTCAACTATGACAGGTTTAGCTTCCATTCCTGACCTACTATGTTAAATGATTTCTGATAATTCAAATATACCAACAGTCCAAGCACATTAGTCACAAGGGAGAATAAGCAGAAAATGCAATTGAGTAAACATCTTTATTTTGATGATTTTGAGAACACATATACACATAAAACACATTATTGCACCCTAAATATCTTAACACCGCAGTGACAGTTGATGTGAACAATTTGCTTTTTGCATATTAGTAATGACCAGTGCATCAATAGCAATCGCTTCCATTGATATTAGTTTATTTAACATTCACTAAACACACACATAGTGACTATTTCACAAATTTTTCATGCACTGTAATCATACAACCCTGGGATATGGCATGACAGGGATAGTTTGCTCCATATTTTCTATGAATAAATTGAATATTATGGAGTTTATAAATTAGAATTGTATTTCCTGCCTCCTACCATCAAATTAATTGTCACTCAAGAAGTCTACAGATTCTTGGTGTCAGAATAACCAAGGTCTTGAGATACCTGGGTAGCTCATTCGATTGAGCATCCAACTCCTGATTTTGGCTCAGGTCATGATCTCATGGTTTGTGAGATCGAGCCCCAAGTCAAGCTCTGAGCTGACCTCACAGAGCCTGCTTGGGATTTTCTCTCTCTCTCTCTCTCTCTCTCTCTCTCTCTCTTTCTTTCTTTCTGACCCTCCTCAAGTTCTCTCCCTCCCTCTCAAAATAAATAAATGAACATTAAAAAAAATCACCAAAGGCTTATTAAAATGCAAAGTCTAAAACTCTAACACTAGCAAATCAGAATATGTGGGCTCAAAACCTAAACTTACACTTAACAAGCACCTCAAAATGGTTTGCTTCTAGGAAATTCTTCCTTAGATATATCTAGGATTTGTTTGTCATCAATATTACCTTGTATATCCCTAAATGTCATTTTAATCTGGAATAGTGACAATAGAAGCAGAGGCCTGGTTAGACAGCCTAGATTAAAAGGAAAGATGATGACAGGCAGTGGGAGGCACTTTACAGAAAGAACTCTGTATCTGAAAGAAATGGAAAGTTAGAAAGGAAGTAAAGACTGCAACAGCAAGTTCCCTGTGTGGGATATCCAGATGTGCATAATCCCAGAGTTCTCATGCTTCCCTGAACTCAGAAAACACTGTTACCTCTCCAAAGAATTTCAAATTGGGCAAAAACTAGTGGAATGAAAATTTTATTTTATTTTACTTTAGACACTTGTTTCCACAAGACAGGTCTACATCAAAGTATAAGTGATAAAGTTTGTTTTTAGAATTCTCCCACTTTCCCTTCAAAACCCTTCTTTTGGAGCACCTGGGTAGCTCAGTTGGTTGAGCGTCCAACTTTGGCTTAGGTCATGATCTCATGGTTCCTGGGTTCCAGCCCCCATTGGGCTCTGTGGTGACAGCTTGGAGCCTGGAGCCTGCTTAGGATTCTCTCTCTCTCTCTCTCTCTCTCTCTCTCTCTCTCTTTCTGCCCCTCTCCTGTTCTCTCTCTCTCTCTCTCTCTCTCTCTCTCTCTCTTTCTTTCTCTCTCAAAAATAAACATTAAAAAATACCTTCTTTGTTGCATACTTGCATACTCCAGTCCCACTCACTTTACTATTTCTCTGACAGCCTTTAAGAACCCAAATGATAGAATCTCTGATAATGAGGTGTGAACCCAGTGATTGCCACTGAGGGATTGAATATCACAGTTCAGGTGATCACTCATTTCCTCCCAAGCCATCTAACACAGATGTGGCCTTCCCATGTGCTGGGAAGGCACATCCAGATCCCTAGATCTGTGGCCAAACCGATCCTGCCTATATTCCAACTTAGTTCAGCTTAGATCACTCTCCAATTCATTGCAGTTCATCTGTAAGGGGAAGCTGGGAGAGAATTGGAAAAAAATCTCATCTCTGGTCCTTGCTTTCTATACATTTAGATACGTCCCTCCGGAGCTACCAAGTCAAACTTTTCAGCTAGGTTACATTCACCCACGGTGAGGCAGCAAGTTGCAGGGAACCTACAGAGCTAATCAATTCTGGCAGGGGAAAAAAAATCAATCACACCATTTTTTGTTTTTGTCATTGTTTATAAAAGAAAAATAACTAGTAATTGACCTTTTTCACTTTTTCTATAGTTTTGTTGTCCTTAAAGAAATAACACTGCTGAAAAACAAAAATTGATCAGTCAAAATAAAGTTCTCATGCAGGTTTCCATTCTCCTATCCTACTAATATTTTACATACTATGTCATTGCTAGATAACACAAAGCATTTACTATTTGCTAAAATGATATGTAACACGCGCATACACACACATACAATTTCCAATTAAATTCTGGCATTATTGCAATTGACAACGTAACCAAATACCATATTGCAGTATGATTGACAGCAATAAAGCTTTTGGTTTTCCTATGAGGCATACCTAACAACAATTCTCTCTCTGTCTCCCCTTCCTCCAGTCACCCTCCCTTTTTGGTCTCCTGGCTTATCAATATATCAAAAAGCAAATGTGATGACTCCTCCATATATCTGCTTTTCAGATTTCATTCACCTCTGACCTATAATGTTCCAATTTAGCTCAAGTACTTTTATTTATGCTATTCCTCAGACCTATACATTTTGATCAAAGGAACGACACTCGCTGTTCAGTGCCTTCAGAGAGCACTTTGCAGGTACCATCCGTTCAGAAAAAGCAGTCACCCAATACATGAGATTGTGACAAGGTATAATGTAATGGTAGTTATGCGAACCTCCAATCAAGCAGTGCTACTTCACAGATTACTTGGAGAGAAAGTCTCTTAGCGTGCTTGAAGAAGTATGAAATGAATTTCATTTCCTTCTCATTTGCCTTGCTTCTGAAAGGTTTCATGCAAGATATGTGACCAACTATTATAGTACTAATCCATCCATGACAGAGCTCAATTTTCTCTGAGAATTTACTTCTGAATGGGCTTCCGAAATACTTGAAAGCTCAAAATTAAAGTACACTGAACAGAGCAGCCACTGAGCTGTGGACAACTGTCAGTCAAGAAAATCAGTCGGAACAAAATGTAAATTAGATTTTATTTTATTTTATTTTATTTTTTTAAAGTGATCTATAATGATGAGGTGGTAAAGTTTTATAGCCCATTTCCAAACAAGAACAATAAGGAGGGAAGTGGCAAGAGCTGTTGTTGTGAGCTTTTCTCATTACTGCGAATGAAAATGGGAGCTTGTGTTATGGAAACTCTAGGAGTGATGTGCGAACACTGTGGCTTGTTGCATGCGCTCTTTGTTCTGGTGGGTGAGAAAGTGGAATGAGGGGAGCCGTCTGCCAGTCACTTGAGATAATGTCTGTAAAACAACTGACACTACGAGTGGCATTCCTGTACTTGGTGAGGAGAGGTGGTCAGAGATGTCATCCCGGATGTTACCTATGTCAAGGATAGTTTTGATCTATTGAAAGGCAGGATTTTTAAAATCTAATACCGTTTGACTCCAAAATTTTAGAAGGTTAGGGATCCATTGGGCAGAAATGGAAAACGTGATTGGCAGAAATTCCCATCATTCTAATATGTAGAGGTCAGTTTCCGTAGATACTGGGATCAAAAGCTTATGTTTGGTGCCTACCCTGCTCCGTGTATAGACGAGATACAAGAACAAGTAAAGCTTCTTTATTGATCTGAAAACCTAATCTTTCTAGTAATAGCATGAAGGGGAGGGGAAGAGGATGGAGAGTAATGCTTCCAGAGAGTTTCCAATTGATAATATAAGCAGCAAATTCGGTGTCAAGCAGTAGCTAAAAATGTACTTTTTTGCAGAAAGAGAGGTAGTGAGCGGAGCTATGTAAACAATAAACTCATGCTATTCTAGTTGAATTAGACACCTCCAGAGTATTTTTATTTATTTTTGAGAAGACTGGGTACAACATTTTAAGGGGGCTCTGACAACTCAGGGCAATCAGGCGTGTTAGTATCTTTGCAAAGGATATCACTCTACCAGCCTTAGAAGAAGAGATCATTCAGGAAGGAGTTGCATCATTAAAATATAAAGAGCATATCCCTAGGTGTGATAATGACAAAGGGGAATGAAATGAGGGTGGAGTGTAAGGATGTCAGGGAAGGGGCTACCAGCAAACTTCATTCTATCACTTCCTGGTAGTAGTTGGTGTGTCTTCTGTTTTGTTTTGTTTGTCTTGTTTTGTTTGCCTTGTTTTGCTTTGTTTGTTCAAATAAGTGGAAGAACTTGTGTTTGTTTTTTTTAATTTTTTCAGGTTGGAAATAAATTTTGAAATTGTAACCCAGTTCAATTAACCAGATAAAGGGTAGAAAGTGATTGTATAGGGGTTCACAAATCTCCAATCATTTCCATCTTCCAGGATGGAACCCCAGTCCTAGTGTTTCAGTAATAGAGGAACATTTACAACAAGGTAATGCATTTCAGGACCCTTCTTTTTCCCTCCCCTCTGGTTGACAAAGGAGTAAGCCAGCAGGCCATAGAACCACATATTCCACATATTGTAGTCTCTGTCCAAGATGACGTTTCAGGACACCTGATTTAAAATACCCACTCAATCTGAGGCCCAGAATAATGGAAAATTGGCAGATGGCCTTTTTTTTTTTTTTTTTTTTTAAGGCAGAGTTTAACGGTTTAAAACATCCTTCCAATTTTTGCTTCTAGAAATAAGCTTTGGTTTAATATTATGTTTGAGTACAATAATTAAAAGAAGGTTATTTAAACCTGTTTTAATAATATAAAAGCTTAGAAAGGTCATTGCAGTAAAAGAATTATTTAGGCATTTATATAAGCACAGGGTATAAAATATAGCCTGTCATAAAAGACCTTATTTCCAAAGTTAAAATTAAAATCTGTTGTTTCTTCAGCAAAATGTTTGAAATAAGAATGGGTGAGAGATGGCTAGAAGGGTAGAGGATGAAGGACAATGCCTCCAGAAAGTTCTCAGACTACAGAAGAAACCACAAATTCAGTATCGTATAGTTGCTTCAAAGGAATATAGTCTGAAGCTGAACAGAGAGATATTTAGTGAGCATATCTATGGAGTCAATAGTCTCAAATCATTATAGTCTAGTCAGATAATTTCTAGAAAGTATTTTTTCCCTCTTCAATTTTTGGTGCAGCCTTTTAGTTGCATTGCCAACTAAGGGGCAACAGTATGGCCAAAGCATGATCCTGATCTTGTTTGAAACATGGCTGAAAGACTTGGTCACTTTGACCTGGAGCACAGAAGACTGGGAGGAGAAGGGCATGGTATAGGGATTCATCAGAGCTATCACACAAAAAAGACTATTTACTTTTACTTAACATGGATTTTGAAATAATTTAAGGGACCCATAAAGAGATAAAAGCCTTTTTCTGCCTATATCCTAACATCATAACTAGGATAAATAGCTGATGTTGTCCTGAGGCAGTGAATGACAGAGGAATTAAGAGCATGGGCTTTAGCTCTGGGCTGCCTAGATTTGATTCCCAGTTTGACCTATAAGTTCTGTGTAATTCTGGACACATTAACACATCTCTCTGGGTTATATTTTCTACAAGAAAGGTATGAATACAGTAGTACTGACCTGAAGTGTTGTCCTGAGCACTAAATGGGCTAATAATTGTAAAGTAGTTAAAGCAGTTCTTGGCCTATACAGCGTGTGGAGATAGATATAAACCACTGTTGTGGTATGCATGTGAAAAGGTGGTCTGGCAATGAGAGCTGTTACAAAATGAAAGGGCAAACCTGAATGCCCATCTGTCATGGTGGCTAAGCAGGGTGATTGGTTTAAGGTTCCTATCAACTTCAGTAACTTAATTAAACATTCCCTTAGAATAAAGAAGAATTCTTAGAGGTGCTCAAACATAGCTGTTCTGGCAGGAATAGCACAATCCAGCACAACCAAGTTCTAGAGAAAAAGCCAACATAAAGCCTTTTATTATAATGCTAAGAACTCCAGAGCTATAGGAACTAATATGGAAGTTGGGCTGAGATTATCCCTCAGTCATACGGGGAAATTGCCAAATCATCTTCTTAGTTGTGTTTGCTCTCACACACTGTACTACAAACTTCCCCAACCAATCTATCCATATGTTTCCTTGTTCCCACCCATTAACAGAACTGAGAGGGTGTGGAAGTCATAAAGGAAGGCAAATTGGAAGATGGAAGGATCTTGAGCTATGAATCACAGCAAAGAAAGTCTCTCACCAAAGAACTGAACTCTTATAAGAGCAAGAAATTAACATGCATTGTGTTTAAATTCCCAAGGCTTGGCGCTTAACAAAACTTTTGTATTGTCTACCTTGACTAATGCAGCATAGAAAGAAATACAACTCCTATTTCCTTTTATTTCTTTTCTTTTATTTCCTTATGGATGAGGATACTGAAGCTTAGAAGATCCCAAGCTTCCTTAGTCTGTTCCTTTCTTTTCTTGCTGTAATAGGTGTCTTCAAATGCTGCAGCCAAACAGTAACAGCAGATAATAAATTAGGCCTACACTATATAAAGCATTGTTCTCATTGCTGTTCATGTATCACATCCTTTGTATCCTCAAGTGCCCCTAGAAGATAAGCATTGTAATTATACACACCTAACTAGTGAGGACATTGAAACATAAAGATGTAAAATAATTTCGCATGATCACCCACTTAGGTAGGTGGTGGTGCCAGGATTAGAACTCAGATAACATGATTCAAACTCTGAATGTATACCCAGCATGCACCACAGCATCAGACAACAGGGGATTTCACTTCATTAAGGGACTTAATACCCTATGGGAAGCTGATCAACATGGACAAAGAACAGAAGTGAGAATTACATACAGCCTGTGTATGTGCCTTCTGCTTTTGATTTTGCTTGATATTCAGTGTTTCTATGTGGGAATTGAAATCATTCAGGTACTTTACTAGAGACCTGTTCATTTGCAGTGAGCAGAGGACCATTTTGCACATGATTGCAGGAGTCTGAATGGTTGACATGCAATAGTTGCCTTGCCTGCTGATTTGGGGTCTGGACAAAAAGAACTGAATTACCATGTTAGTTACATTATAAGTGTGACCCCTCAGCAGCAATGACTGAGAACTATTCCATGTTTACTCCTTTCCAAGGTAATGAAAAAGAGTGGACCGAAGACAAACTCTCATCACATCTTAGTCAAAAGGGCTAACACCAGCAGTATAAGTCTTTGAAACCAGAAAGAAAAGGAAAAAGGAAAAAAACTAGTGCATTCTGTTTGGTTCCTTTTTCCTGTGTTTTCCTCCAGAACTTCACTGTAGCTAATGGACTTTGACATCATTTTGTGTCTCAAAATTATCTCTCTCTCTTTCTCTTCCCTTTCCCCTTCATCCTCTCCTTCCTCCTCTTTCTCTTCTTTCTCCTTTTCCTCTTATTATCATACTTTGTTCTTCATCTAGAACAGCATTGTATTAGGCACAAAAATAATAAGAAATCAGAAGTTCTGTCTTCTAGAACAAGTATTACCACCGTCTGTATTATTGAGAATGTCCTTTAAAATACCTTAGACTCACATTCCTCAGTGATAATTACATCAAAGATGTTTAAGTCAGTCCTATTTATGATATTCCAGGGATATCATTAATAATAATAATAATAATAATAACAATTTCAAAAAATATTAAATCCATATACACTTTAGTTTCAGTGAAAAAAATATCAGTTGTTACTATTTTTGTCAAGCTAATCACTGCCCAGAACACACTATCATTCTTTCTTTATGCCTTTGGTATGCTCACTGGTCTGTCAGGAATGGTCATTTCATACATATAATCTCCAGTTCTTTTAATACAACTATTCTCTGTCTTTTCTTTTATCATTAGACTTTCACAGATTAATGAAAAGGCATGGCCATCTTTCTTGTCTCTGAACTCACAACACACATCTGTACTAACCATTTGGCAGTGCTTGGCACATATAATATTCTATTTTGAATTGCTATCAAAATTTGAAATGTATTTAAATTTTTGTATTATTTTTTTTAATTTTAGTATAAACATCTTCAAGGATATATTTTTATATTCACAATAGTATCTTGTTCAGGGCATTGAACATAATAACTGTCAAAAAAATGTGTAATTATTAATAATGGCCAAATTGCCCAATGTTGACGATTCCATACCCCAGCAAGGCTGTAGTCAGTTAATGTTTATGGTCTTTGGAAGAAGGCTTCTGTGTTTTGTAAGGCTTCTTAATCCTACTGATGCTTACTATGCTTTTCATGTTTATATGGAACTTCCTGGAGCTCCTGAGTATTTCCAGAGGTATCCAGTTATTTCATACTCCTTGATGGAGATAAGTGAGGACTAAAGAGATGAGGCATACCAAGAGCTTCTGGCACTGAGATTTACCATCAATTGGCTGGTGCCCACCTAATTGTGATTTGGCCATGTCTTACCTTCTCATTTGTTCCCTGTGATTATGGCGGGGTAGAACAACAAAGAATTCTATATTGTCAGCCACAGGAAGTAAAAGTGGAACATAAATATTTTTCATCTGCCAAGTAAGTATTTTTATTCCATGGGCATAGTGTTTTTTGTATTTAAAATGACAGATCCTGTCACAAAGGGTCTTAATATTATATTGAAAAGATATCTGTATTACAGCAGAGGTTAAAAAACTCATTTATTTATAAGACTCTCAGGTCCTGGAGAGGTCTTCTTCCTCTTTCTCCCTGCAGACAGTTAATATCATTGAAAATAAAAAGCTGTTATATTATATGACAAGGCACAGTGGTAATAAAAACAAACACAGGCTGGCTGGTGCCAGAAATGTGCTCCAATGCTGGTAAACTGTTGGCTTTAATTGGAAAAAAAGTAGGTGGTTTTTTTGTTGTTGTTGTTTTGTTTTGTTTTGTTTATTTCCATTTGTTTTTTTTTTCTTTTCTTCTAGCTATTTTTGCATTTTTGCATGCGGAACCCAATTCCTTAAAAGTTACATAAGTAAGTTACACAAAATAAAATAGCTTATTTCATGAGGTTTTCAGGTTAAGAAAAAGTAAAACCATCGAAGGAGTAGATGAAGGGTGGGAACTGATCATGGGGCTGGCTAGAACCATGACATGTTTAACCTAAGCTACAGAGAAGCTTGCAACTTGAACAAGGCAAGGGGCAGCACATGGAAAGAGCTGGCTAAAAGGAAAAGGGATTTTCCTTCACTCCTCTGCAGCCAGTGTGGTCTTTCATTGCCTTCATCCCTAAAGTTTTGGAGCTTAGCTAAAAGAGTGAGGAGACTGACATTTTGCCTGCTGAACACATAGTCAGTAGGATACAGGTTTTCACCTCACATCAGACACCCACTAGGTTTCCTCCATAGGATTCTACCCATCTTTTGTCTGAGAACGGGCTCACCCGGTGAGGCCAATGGCAGCTAGTACTGCTGAAGTAAGGTCTAGGGAGTAAACAGGCCATGGAAGCTGCACAGAACTATCACCAGCTGCCACAGACTAGTGGGTTATTGTAGGAAGCTGCCTGGAAACACGTTAGCAGACCTGTCCTGTCTAGAAGTAAACAAATGCACAACCGAAGCGCAATTTAGTGAGAAACTAGTCATCATATACTGGAGCACACAAACTGAAAGAAGAAAATAATATGGCTGCGCCCTTACACACAGTACAAATTCCATTTAACTTTTCTTCTCTAAGCCAAGGTTCATAACAGGTAAGGAAGAAACAGCCGGAGGAGTGGTGATAATTTCATTTTTTAATTTGTCTTCTCTGCTCTAGGCATTTTTCAACTCAAAGCAATGCTTTCAGCTTCCTTCATTCTGCTTGTCTGTATGTGAAGGAGAACCAAATTAGATCAAGGACTTTATCAGTCAGGGCCATGGTCCACCTTGGATCAGTTCATTCAACAAGGATTTACAGAGTACTGCTATGGAGATGGCATTAGGTGAAGAGTTACAGAGAATCCACAGTTCCTACCCTGTAGCACCTACACAATCAAGGAGGGAGGAGAGACACACAGAGAAAGGCCTTCAAAGCAGTGTCAGTGACAGGGATGCAAAGCATGACAAAAGTTTGTAAGAGGGAGACGTGTATTAATTTTACTTAAAATACAATTTTGTTTTCTATCTTGGTTATTTGAAAAAAATGCAGCCTGTAAGTTTCATTTGAAGGGCACTGCTAGTTTATAAATATATGCTAGTGTAAGTGCAAGCATTTTTTTTCTAATTCTAAAATGAAATTATTGTTTAAACAAATTTGCACATTTTTAGAAAATTTGTGGCTAGAGGACAATGCATATTATTCTAATCATTCTAAAATGTATTCTGCAAACTGTGGTCGTGCCATCTCAAAATGCAGTGTTAGCCCTCTGCTCTCTGCCATGTGAGGCCACAAAGAGAACTCAGCAGTCTGCAACTAGGGAGAGGGTCTCCACCAGAACACAACTATGCCAGCACTCTGATCTTGGACTTTCAGCCTCCAGATGTGTGAGAAATAAATTTCCATTGTTATAAGGCACCCATACCCCCAAAGGCAGTGTTAACAAAGTTGTCACAGAAAAGATGTAAAGTGTTTATTTTCACAGATCTGAAACGATGGGTCATGCAAGGTTAGACCTTGTACCATTTACGGTCCATTAGGCCCCATCATGGAAGGGGAGATGGAACTGATACAGGACTTGTGGTTTAGACTGTGATAAATCTGTTTCTAAAAGTTTTCCTTCCCTAGTCTTCTTGGCCACAGCAGAGATTGCCTGAGCTCATATGTGTACATTTACATGTCAATGAGACTCTGGATTTCCTGGCAAAAATTAGTTATAAGCAACCATGTGGCATGAAGGAGCACATGAAATTGTGGAACAAATCTTCTCTGATTTCCTTACTTGATATGAATATGAAAAATATAATTTTAACAAAACTAGTTCTTTTCTTCCCTCATAGTTGAATATTATTGTGGACGTGATTTTTTACATATTTAGGGGTGGCCGCACACTGACATTTGATTCTGAACATGCGGCTGAGATCAGAGTTTCTAACTGAGGGTTTACTGGCAAGAATTCTAGTTTTCTGTTCTGCTCACATGAATTTCTTCCTTGAGTAACCTTCTATAATGTTTGTGAACCACATATGAACACATATGGACCACGTATTTTGCTGCTTTTAAATTTTTTGCCTTTTCTGACTTGTACCTTTTACTCTGTGTAAAAACTTACCTACTCAATCTATAGCAGTGGTAGAGATTTCTTTATATCTCTGTTGGCTCTATTTTGAGAATGAGCCTAAAACAGATGCTTCAGGTATCCTTAGTAGGAGAAAATAATTAGTCTTCTGGGGAAAAAGTGGTTCAAAGGTGGTGTGTATATGGCATGAGAATATCAGAATGTTGCTTTATGCACAATGGGGTCAACTTCCAATGTACTACAATGAGTTTTTAAGGAGTGCCTATGATGTAGAAGGCATTGTGTTAGGTACTGTGTGGGGGTGGGGCAGACACATGAAGAAAACATGGTTCTTCAACTAGGTTTTTCCATTCAATTGAGAAGGAGCCACTCACTCAAACAACTGATCACACCCTTAAATTCAAAGGAAGCTATGATTGGTATCCAAACTTAACAAATTGTTAAGGCTATAAGCAGAGGTAAATAAAAATTCTAAAAGACATAATTTTATCAGGACCATCAAAAATCATTAGGCAAACCCACTTTCTATAATATGGAAGCCAATAAATATGGTTACAAGTAGGAGGAGAAACACTGGTTCCAGCTGGGATGGTTGGGCTAAATGGTGCCAGAAATCTGCATGTTTTGAGATATCCTAAAGTCTGTTTTTATTTCACTATTTGGTGACATCCTTCATGACTGACTTGGCCATAGAAATATTCAGTGCATTTAATCATTTTGTCAAGGTTGTTTCCTGGGGATACAAACTTCTGTTTTTAATAACTTATATTTAAGTTATTCCAGGGACATGACATTATGTCCAAAAAAAAAAAAAATCCTAAAAGAATGATGTTCACTGCTCTCCAGAAAGCACTCTCCATCCCAAGTTTAGATATTTTTGCCAACCAAATTTACATATGTAGAAATGTTTTTAACATTTAGGGGCATCTGGGTGGCTCAGTCAGTTAAGCATTTGACTCTTGATTTCGGCTCAGGTCATGATCTCACCATCTTGAGATCGGGCCTCACTTCAGGCTCCATCCCCATGCCTGCTTGGGATTCTCTCTCTCCCTCTCTCCTTCTGCCCCTCCCCCACTCGTATGCCCACACGTGCCTCCCTCTCTCTCTCAAAATAAATAAATAAACATGTAAAAAAGAAATGTCTTTAACATTTAAAATAGGCAAAAGGTTAACCAGAGTTCAATCAAGCTAATGGTGAAAAATCAATCTGACTCAGAATTTAAATGTTTGGATAACAGAGCTTGCAATTTCTCTCTCTCTCTCTCTCTCTCTCTCTCTCTCTCTCTCTCTCTCTCTCTCTCATGTTCCTTTAGAGACCAAATGAGATAAATTGCTATCAGACCCATTGCTTGGGGATAAACATTAAATAGTTTATCTGGGCAACCCCATCACCTCCAGCCAGAGTGGAGAATTGGCCTAAATAATGAAGGTGTGTGTCATTTATCTCTTTGTTGACTCCTGGTCACCTTGACAGGAATGAGTGGAGACGTGCTGATTTGTATACACTCAATAATTCAAGGTGTTTGCTTATCTTTCCTTGTCAGATGCTGCTCATCCCAAGTCCATGTTACCATCTAATTAGCCTTTTTTTTTTACTTTGCTTTTCCATAAAGCTTTGCTTTTTATTTCATGAATTTAATTTGCAACCAGTCTCACTTTTATCAAACGTCACACTTATTCCATTTGTTAACATGTTTTTGTTTTAGTTTTTTATTCATACCCTTGATATACCCCTGATTTTTGATTCACCCTCAGTGTAATAATGCATTTGATTTTGCTTTCTAAAATATAAATGAAGTATTTGTATTAAAAATATTATTTCTTACCTGTGCTTGTTAAAATCAGATGATAAATGTTTTTGCCTCTGAATTCTTTCTCTGGCATATTTTCATCATCATTCTTGGCTTTTACTGCTCTTCAGAGAATACTGTGTTTTTTCTGCTATTTGTGGTCTGGTACTAGTACTTATAAGTATAAATACTAGAGCTGATTATTAATATTCCTGGTTTTCCCCTTTCTGACTCTTCAAGGAATCAACCCCTCCTGAAACCCTGGTCTTGATATCTCCCTATGACTCACTTTGACCAATAAAATGTCAGAAGTGAGATGGGTGGGGGGACGGGCTAACTGGGTGATGGGCATTAAGGAGGGCATCTGCCAGGGTGAGCAGTCGGTGTTATATGTAAGTGATAAATCACTAAATTCTACTCCTGAAACCAATACTACACTATATGTTAACTAACTTGAATTTGAATAACAACTTGGAAGGAAAAAAGTGTAGGAAGTGGTGGAAATATATTATTGCTTGTGTAAGACTCTCCTGCATAATTCTCTCCTGCCACAGTGGCCATGGAGATAGTGCAAAGCTGAGCTATTACAAGGATATCAGCTGCCATGGGGAAAATAGGATTGCTAGAAACTTTGGGCAAGTGAAGAATAAGCCTTTTTAGGTTTAGGTCATTGAAGTTTGGGGGATTGTTGTTATTTCAGCATAGCCTAGCATAACCTGATTCATACTCTATTTACAGTTATTCTGCAAGCATACAACACTCTGTCAGTCAGAACCATTATGTGCCCAACATCATGCAGTGCCAGGAGGGAATTACAAATGAAACTCTACTGTAATTGAGGTCTAACCTTTCCAGGGAGACAAGGCTAACAGACACAAAAGAATTCGAAAGCAAGGGGGGGGAGTCTGTGTCTAAATGCTTAGTTATGAAGTATGGATTCTAAATGCTATAGAGGCATTCCAAAGGTAGGAATTCCAAATGAGACAAAATGGACCAGCCAAGAGTAGAAAATAAGGGACCCTAGAATACGGAAGAGGCAAGGCTGAAAGCCAGTAAAACAGTAGGCAAGATACGTGCTGAGGCAGAAGGATTTTCAGTGAGTGTAGGGGAGGGAGAGTTTCCAAGTGAACGGGCAAGGGTTTCTAGCGGAGCTTTCACAGTGTTTTCCATTTCTTTCAGGGGGGTGTCTTTTCCCCCCCTGATAAGCTGTGAATAATTTCAGTTAAAGGAAAAAGTTTGCTTCACTTCACCATCAGCAGTGATATACTTCTATTTAATAACTGATTCTTGGGACACCCAGATGGCTCCATTGGTTAAGTATCCGACTTTGGCTCAGGTCATGATCTCATGGTGCCTGAGTTCAATCCCTGCCTTGGGCTCTCTGCTGTCAGTATAGAGCCCACTCTGGATCCTCTGTCCCTCTCTCTCTCTCTCTCTGCCCCTTCCCCACTCATACTTTCTCTCTCTCAAAAATAGTTAATTCAGACTAAAAAAAAAAAGTTAAAAATTAGAAACATTTTGACACAAACTTCAAAATAGATAAATAAATATAAAATAAAATAAAATAAAATAAAATAAAATAAAATCAAAACTGATTCTGTTTATACAGAGCCAGACTTGGTACAGTCTGAGCAAAGGAAAGTGTGGGGTGCCTGCAAGTATTCAGAAGACTGACCTAAACATCCCACAAGAACATAGATATGCCTTTGCCTCCTAGAAATTAACTGTTGACAAGGTCCTTCTTTGACAAAACTCTAGCCAGACTTTTCTGAGTCCTCTTCTTGATCAGGCCTTAACCTTAGAGTTGAACAAACCCTAGCTGAGTTTCTAACAATCCGGAGTCACATTCCTACAATGACTCAAGCCCTCCTCAAAGTGCCTGGCTGAGAAATCTTATCATGGCTGCCAAAAAAATTTAGTTTGTTCCAGCTAACACCTTAAGATAGGGCTCCTGCCTTCCAGTCTCTGGGGGTAAGGGTTGGGGGGGGGGGGGGAGGGTAGGAGCCTAATTTTGCTAAGTGCCAGTTCCCAAACCCAGAGGGGTTTCACATGGATCAACCTCTCCTTCCCACTTTTTGTAAATTTCATTTCCCTGACTACTGAGCCCCCACTCACCTATCCGTATTCCTTAACTCTCTGTTTAAACTGTCCAGTCACCTTTGTATATTGAAGTTGGGTTCGATTCATGCTGGATTCTTCTCCCTATTGCAGTAGATTACTGATTAAAATCTGTCCTTACCACTTCACTAGCAGCATTGTTTATCTTTGACATGGTCTAAGCAGGAAAACATGTATGCAGATGACATGCTAATGGTGAAAATTCATGCTGTCAAGTATGGATTATTTTTCTAATATTCAATAGTAATTCCAAATCTATCACCTGGCTTTCCAGAAAGGGCACCCTCAAACCCCCACCACAGTTGCTATGTACTGCTACCTTCCCAGCCCTCCCCACTGACAGGTGAGGATGAGCTATACCCCCTTTGTTTGGATTCTATCCTCTTGTAATCTAAGACCATTTCCTCTACAATGTAGCCATCTTTTGACAACAGTTAAAAACATTTTAAGTGCAGAAAACAATTACCTAAAGTCTACCAGAGTTATAACTTTGGAGGTCTTACATGACTTTGTGAATTTCTTATTTTCCTTCACAACTATAGAAAATGCTTCTATGAATGTGCTTTCTTTCCCATGTTGTATTGTATAACAGAAATTGTAGATGCATACACAATGGGCTGGACCAGTTAATTCAGACTTAAAAAAAAAAAGTTGAAAATTAGAAACATTCTGACACAGAAACAAACTTCACAACTGGGCCCTGAGGATAATTTATATGTTATCTCTCTAATCCCTTTCATCTATTTTTTTAAGAAGGAAGATGTCTTCTCATCCTTCTTGCTCATATCTTATAGGTTTCACATTTGTTTTAGGACACTAATATTTTTGGAGGAAATGTATTCATTTTCTTATTCAGAAACAAATTCACTATGGTCTTTTAAAAATGCTGGAAATAGTGGCTGGGGGCTATGAGTGATTCTTGAGTTCCCTTTCTCTCTTAAGTAAATCTCTCCTACAAGCCACCATGATTTAATCCTATGATCCAATTGAGTGGAAGCAACTGAATCTTCACTGTCTGTCTACTATTTCTCATTTGAATTACTCCCCACCCCAACATACATACTTCTTGTGCTTGTGCTCAAACTCACACGTACTAGAAAGAAAACAAGTCATGTTTCGCCTCTGCTAAAACTTATCTTTAATCTGAAGTGATGTTTTTACCTTTCCAACATTCAAAACCTTAAAATTCACTTGAAGCCCTGACTGTATTTTGCAAGATGCTTTTGATCAGCTGGACACAGTCTCACCATTTGATTCGAACCAGTGACCCAAGTCTCAAGTGCTCCATCTATTAGACCTGCATAATCATCCAGCTTAGCCGCACATTGTCCATTTTAATTAAGGGTGTGCTACACCCATTAGAGAAAGTTTATGAGCCAGAGGCTGAACTTATTTGTGCGTGTACCAATCCCACAAATGGAGCTTTAGCACCTCCAAAAGAGTAAGAATAATAATAAAAATAACAATAATAATAATGAGAGTTGTGTCTCCTTGAATACCAACCTCCTGCTAAGTGCCCTTTCTCTGTTTGAATTTCTTGCTAATTCAATGCCGTTAAAATAGATTCTCTTAAAGACTCTGTTCTGTCAAACACAAAAAAGAGAGATATATAGAGTGTGGGATTTAATTATCACTGCTCTGTATCTCCAAATGTGAGTTTTTCTGAGTAATAATTGCCCAAGTTTGTCTTCAAAAGGCATTTTAATAGTGCTAATACTAGTAAATATTGCTCATTTTGATACTGATGTGCCGTTTTAATGGTTCCCACGGTTTCTAAAAGTCATTTCTTATCGTTTTACTGTAGAAAGAATCTTACTTTAATTATGTCATAATTGTTTGGAAGCCATAGAATCTTAATTAATGCCAATGGCTTCAAGGCACAAACCAAATGTAGAGTTTATATTCATGTTTGTTTCTTCATCTCTTCCTGCCTGAGAAGAGGCCCCCCATGAGCTTTTTCAAACTACAGACATTCATAGATGTTTTTAAAAGATTCTGGTGATGTCATTGCTTTATTTTTTTTTAAGTCTGATTTTCGCAGCTTCACCTCAGATTTTAAAGGTTAATAAGGAATCAACATTCTATCTTCACAGGGAAATCTTTATCTCGAGAATGCAGTTGTTCACTCTCCCTGGCAAGAGGAGAAACCCTGATGGCTTGTTAGGTGGAATGGAGTGAACTCCAAATGTCTTCCCTTGGAATTTCTTGACCAGCCATCAGACAACTGCACTTCCTTCTCCTGAAAAATCACCTCCAGCTCATCCTATTGATACTTTTCCACCAATGCATTTGCTCACTTTCGTCCCTCTACCTGGAATCCTGTTGGGTCCAATTTCAAATCCCAGAACCTCTCCCATCAATCACACCAAAGCATTTGGCTTCAAGAGTCACATGTTGATTACACTCATGGCTCTTTCATCTCTTAAAATCACTGTACGGAAAAGACTATGTCTTAAACACCTTTGAATTTTCCATGGCATTTTGCCTAAGACCCTGTTTGAAGCAAATATTCCTTAAACACTGGTTTAGTGATTGCTTACAGACTTTCCCCTTAGGATCTAGCAAGTTTTCAGAGATGCAGCTAGAAAACATGTCCCTGCTTGGTATCAAAGAATCAGCATAGAAATTCATTCACCAAGAAGCAGAAAGCTGGAAGTACTGAGAGATTCTATTTTTCTACATTTAATAGAAAGAGGAAACTTGTGCCCAGAAAAGTAAGTGATATTTCCCAGGATCCCGCAACTAGTTAGTGGCAGAGCTGTACCTAAATCACAGGTTTCCTAATTCTAAATGTTAAAGTTTTCCCTTGCTTTACGTGAGAATTTTCCCACGTGTCACATCAATCACTTTCGTTTAGCTATTCCAAGTATCCCATCTGATTGCCTTAGTCAAATGCCCATTGTGCATGCTGGCTGGTAAGCAACAAATAGATGTATGGAAACCATTGCTAATCTAAAAGATTTTCTCTAAAGAGAAAATCTCATTTTTTCTTTAGTTGCAATCTCCTATATGAACAGATTCAAATAACAACAATTCATTTATTTGAATTCATTTGCAGAAGACTCTAAATCCTAAGTTTTGACTGAAATAGGGAAGGAATTTATACATGGAGCTCTGAGGAGTAAGGGGAGGGGATGTAGTAAAGAGTGGGGGAAATGGAAAACAGAGAGAGCAGCATGACTTCTGAACCTGGTTTAGCTCCATGACCTGATGACTAAGTATAGCCAATGAAATTACTGATGTCACATGAGGAACCAGCAATCCTGTGGAGGTCAGCATGAGAAATGTTGAGGGAATGTGGCAAAGATGGACAGTCTCCTCATCCGCGTAGAAAGCAACCCAGATGAGGAACTGTTTAGTGACTTTGGACGTAGTAGGAGTTAGCCCTGTCATCCCAGACATGGCATTATTGTGATTGGCCATGCTTATCATGGCAGCAGTAAGGCCCCCTTATTCTTCCTCAGACATGCAACATAACTCGGGTAAGATAGAATAAGAAAGGCATAAAGAATATGGCAGACATCACGTAGACATCACATAGTACATAGCAGACTGAGCAGACCAGTGAAATACTCTTAGGATAACTGCAGATGTAATTCAGGAGGTATTTTCAGGTAGTTGGGAGATAGGGAAATTTGTGGTACATCTGTTCTGATGACCTCCTTCTATCTACAGGTTCTTTTGTTTGTATTTCAGCCCTATAATTAATATCCAAAAATGTACTGAGAGTTATCATCGACACTGAGAACAGAGCCACAGAAGTGGTCAGGTTTTTCTCTTTAGTACTCCCCAATTTCCTTTGTTGCTATTATGGCAAAATTAATCATTCTTTTAATATGCCTCCTGAGGATAATGTCAGTCTGGCCATTCTGTGGATGAACAGCAACACTGGAAGAAAGGAGCTTTCTAAAGTTCTAAATAGTTTTTCATCATCAGTTCTTAGACTTCAGCCGGTATATTTGTGATCCTAGAACAAATATATCTGTAAGATGAATTAAAAACTTTCATATGAGGCACCTGGGTGGTTCAGTCAGTTAAGCGCCCGACTCTTGATTTTGGCTCAGGTCATGATCTCACGGTGGTGGGTTCTAGCCCCATGTCAGACTCTGGGCTGAGCATGGAGCCTGCTTATTCTCTGTCTCTCTCTCTCTCTCTCTCTCTCTCTCTCTCTGCCCCTTCCCCTATCACTCTAAACAAACAAACAAACAAACATTAAAAAAAAACTTTGCAGATAGAAATCTTATAATTGTTATAGACAAAGGGAGTCCCTGACTAGGATCACTATTGAAAACTGTTCATACACAGGGTGGCATCTGAAACAAAGTGGTATCTGAATCCACTTTAGTGAACAGGTATATGAGAATTATTATGAGCACATTTCTGGACTGTTATCTTTTTTCATGTTTACCATCCATTATCTGCCTTTGTTCTGGTTCATGCTAGTCTTTTTATAATCCTTTTTTAAAAATACAAAATCAATACAACTTTAATTACAAAAAGCCCGTGGTGCCTCTTGAAAAACAGGACAAACAAAAAAGGACATTTTGAAAAGGGGCTACTGATCTAAGAAGCGTGACCTCAGGCTATCCTATTTCTAAGGGGTGATGTTGTTGATCTGTTGGTCCCATTATAATGATTTACACATCCATATCTGGCACCTTTTGTTCTTCAGCAGGCTTTGTGTATGGTAAATGGAGAATCGCATACCAACCAGGGGTTTGACATTTACAATGCTTTGTAGCATAAGATAGAGTCACATCTGGGCAAACATTGTCCCTGGTGGTTAGCGGCTCATATCATCTGTGCGTAGTCTGGCTGCCAAAATGATGAGCACTCATTAGAAATGTCCCATTTACTCTCAGAGCCAAATAAAAGCACAAACTAATCTGAAATGAACATTCACAGGGTGTGTGTATGTGTGTGTTCAATTTGTGCTGGCTTCTTCCAGAGGTATAAGGCAGCTTGTTTTTCCTTTGAATATTGTTTCTATCAATGCTCTGAATCAATGTGACTGTAACAATGTAGAAAACCTAATCCTTGATCATGTGCCTCAGTCTGAGCCCAAGAACATTTTACAAAATAGCCATATCAAACTTTTTTGCTGATATTTAATGTATAGATGCTACACACTAAATTAAAACTTTTGTTCACTGCTTGACACAACCTTAGGTTTTTGAAGACCTCTGGAGATATTTTCTTTTTCTTGAAAATGAGAAATGAGTAGGCTTTCGCAGAGCAACTAGACTTTTTGTTTGTTTGTTTATTTGTTTGCCTGTGTTACATCTACTATTGATTAAGTACCTGATCATTAATCTGTCTTTGGATTGGCTGTTAGAAAGAGGAGACACACAACAACCCATTTAAAGTACTGTAGAGAGGGGCACCTGGGTGGCTCAATCGGTTAAGAATCTGTCTCTTGATTTCTGCTCAGGTTGTGATCTCATAGATGTGGGATCAAGCCCTGTGTTGGGCTCTGCACTGAGCATGGAGCCTGCTTGAGATTGTCTCTCTTTCACCCTGCCCTCCCCAGCTTGTTCTCTCTCTCTCTCCCTCTCTGCCTCTCTCTCTCTCTCTCTCAAAATAAGATAAAGTAAAATAAAATAAAATACTGTAGAGATCTTCAGAGCAAACACTTGTGTGTGTATTAATCTCATCCTTGAATTCATTTTATTTTCTACCATGGTTTTATGTCTTCTTGTTTTTTTCACTTCATGCATTTATCTTACAGAATTTTTAGTAATTTTATTAGTTACTTAAAATCTTTTGGGGAACAAGGTAGATATAAATACCTAAAACAAATAAAGTAAAACAAAATGAAACCAAAAAAGTGGTCTCTGACTCAAAGAACCTACAAATTACTTGTAGGGACCATATAAATTTAGAGAAAGATAAAGATATAAGAAAGTCTGTACTAAGTGCCAATACACTGTAGACATTTAAAGCTATAGTACCTGAGAGGATGGGAGATTAATCTGCATTGTAGGACTCATGGGAAATTAAGAGTTGGGATAGAATCTAAATACTGGATCTCTAGTCAGTTATATGATACTGAGCGTGACATGAACACCCAGGCATGAGACCATATGTGACATAACAGTAAGGGAATATGCTCTTAGCAAGGGAGACTGAGAAAGTCAGAGGTCTTACCTATTCAAAATTCCTTGTGTTATATTCATGGTCTTCACTTAGACCCTCCTTGGTCTTATTTTAGACACAGTTTCAGCACACTTGATTTTGTTCTCTCAAGTCACAGCAGATTAGAAGCAGGAGGAACACTGACAACATGAAGTGACAGCTTGATAAGAGTGGAGAGGAAGCAAAGAGCAGAGGCAGAGCTCCTGAATTTAGCCTCCCAGGGCTATCCCCCAGGGCAAGCACACCTCACAACCCAGCAGCCCTGAGAGCAACCTTCTTTATGTGCCAGTACCCGATTTTGCAAGAAGTGGGTTTCTATGCTATTAAATCAACTTTGGATAAGAAGATAGGTCATATGTAATATACTGAAAAACACAGATAAAGTAATTAGAAAATTGTTCTAGACAGATAACCAATGCCCCCCAGTCCAATTCTACTAGTACTTTTGTGACCATGTTCAACCACCACCAATATAATGATGCCATTCTTGAGGTCATCACTATTATTATAAAATTGTTTCTACCTAAGCATCCATGAATAGATGAAAGGATAAATAAGATATGTCGTGTGTGTATATATTTGTATATGTATGTATGTATACACAAATATATAATGGAATATTACTCAGCATAAAAAAGAATGAGGCAAGATTTCTGGAAATGTTGCTCTGAAGGGAGAAGAGAAATGGGACAGTGGCTAGAGTAGGATAGGAGTATCCAGGAAACTTGTTTTGTTGTTGCTGTTTGTTTCTTTTAGGATTATGACATGTACTGAGACTTATAGAAATGATCCATAGCAAGGAGAAAATGGTGGTACAGGAGTGAAGGCTTTGAATAAGTGAGAGGGACCTACTGACAAGGGGGAGAGCAAAGTACGAAGCCACAGAAACATGTGGGCAAGGACTAGCTGGGACAAAAGTGTGCCTCTTAGAGGGCTGTCCAATGCAAAGTTACCATCTTCCCAGGGGCTCACACCTATATGAGACATGCCAGAGTAGTCACATGGCAGGGATAGGGATGTTAATTGGACTCTGCACATCTTGAAATTCTAGTTGACACAACTTGATCACGTTAATTTTATTGGTACCAAAGTCTATTTTCGATGTCTATTTCAGAGAAAGAAAAAAAAATAGTTTGAAGAAATAGAGCACGCTGGAATGAGAAAGCAAAGGAGATTAATGGGCTCATTTTCTCCCTTTTTGTAAATACAGTTTGAAATCCTACCAAAAACAACCGAGACTGAAAATAAACAGGAGCACTGGAAACTCACACTGGCAATTCAGTTGTCAGTTAAAAACCATCCCCTAGCATTACAGATGAGGGTCATAGCACCAGCACATGGAAAAAAGGAGGGAAGGGAGGGGAAAGAGAAGACAAGAAGGAAGATGGAACGGAGAGGAGAGGAGAGTACGGTAGGGAAGAAAGATGCAGGAAGAGAAGACAAACAGAAAAGAAATCGAGAGAAGAGAGGAAGGGTCAATAGCCAAGAGGGATAAGAAAGAGATGTGTGGTTGTAAATGGTTATTATTCCTTTCTCCACACAAATGCCAATCAGAGCAGCAATATGCTCTTAGATTAAAATGCAGCAGCACCCCAGCCTCAGAGAGGAGTGTGATGTTTTGGTCTGGTGTCTTGCTCCCCAGATATAATCACTACACAAAATAAAGACAAACGAATAATGTTGGTATTTTTTTAATTGAGAGAGCCTTTGAGTTTGGCTCAGAGACAATGGCCTGTGGTTGCATCTGATTATAACTCATCTCCACGGGGGCTGAGATAGCTGTTGTAAATGTCTGAGAAATTATGAGCTTCTTTAGCAAGATGAACTCTGTGATTATAATGACACTTGGCATTTGCACATTTTGTAGCCTTTCTCATCTGAAAATCATGGAGTTATTTTTATATTATAACTAGATTCATGTGTTTCCCGTTGGGGTACATCCGAGTGAGAGTGTTCTTTTTCTTTCTTTCTTTCTTTCTTTCTTTCTTTCTTTCTTTCTTCCTTTTTCCTTTCTTTCTTTCTTTCTTTCTTTCTTTCTTTCTTTCTTGTTCTTTTTTTCTTTCCTTCTCTTTCATCTTTCTCTCCTTTTATTTTTTTGGAAA
Organism: Panthera uncia; assembly: GCF_023721935.1. Taxonomy (NCBI): domain Eukaryota; kingdom Metazoa; phylum Chordata; class Mammalia; order Carnivora; family Felidae; genus Panthera; species Panthera uncia. The sequence continues at coordinate 33,648,029 of NW_026057586.1, read as the reverse complement.
TGTACAGTGAGGGGGACGGGGTAGCAGCTATTTGCAGTATTGCCACCCAGATAGGGAGTATCAGAATTTGAGGAAACGTGTGAGACCTGAGCTGGTGAAGCAGGCCAAAGGATCAAAATAGGTGTGGCTATATGTTAGCTCTCTCCAAAAACAGAGTCTGTCATTTGGAAGTCAGTCTAAATGTAACCCCAGACTCCAAAGATTTTCCTCTTCCCTGAAGGCAGAGCCATTTCTCCTTCCAAGGGGTCTTCAGTATAACCTGGCTTGAGAAACAGTGAAGGTCTCCCTAATCTAAAAACATCCTCTCATTGGCTACTAGAGGTTCATACTTTACCCATTCCTTCAAGATAAACCCCTGAAGGGCCTTAATTGTGTGTGTTGGCAATTTAAACTATCACCATCAAATAAGACTTGGCATGACTTGGTCTACAGAATTTACTTCAGCCACTTCATAGGAAATTGAGACGACAGGGACACTGAACAAATTACAAATGTGTGTGTGTGTGGGGGGGGGGGGGTGGGTGGGGGGGTGTGGGTGTGTGTGGCAAGAAAGGAATGACTAAAACATGGTTGGGGAAGTGGGAGCCAAAAAAAAAAAAAAAAAAAAAAAAAAAAAACAACTATAGGGGCTCTGGACAGGAGAGGAAGAAATAAAGAAAACAGGAAGTAGTAGACGTTGTAAACTGGCTTTGACCATGCACTAGGTCAAGTGATTTCCATGTCAATAATAGCTGAGTTGCAATTTTCTATACATGATTTATGAAGAAGAAAACAGAGTAAGAGAATAATAAAATATCATGTGATATATAGCAGGGTTGGAAATTTCAGAGTCTTCGTATCCTTGGCTCCCCCTGCTCCCCACCACCGACTGACAACTTTTACCAGTTGGTGTAGGAACTCTTCCATCTGTGTTTCTTTCCTTACCCCAGTGTGGACCTACAGCTGCCGGATAAAATGCAAGACTCCAGGCTAAATTTGAATTTCAGATAAAGAATGAATATTCATATGTATTGATATATAGGAAAATATATATTAGTATAAGCATGTCTCATGCAATATTTGGGACAGACTGATACTAAGTTTTTAAATTCATTTTTAGTTATTGAAAATTCAAATGTAGCTGATGGTCTATTTTTTTATTTGCTAAATCTGTCAATCCTATCAGAGCCATTGTCTCTCAGTGGAATAAAACAGATCATAGAATTGGTCTGTCTATAGGTTAAAAATTCCCCTTTGGACTGCTCCTTGACTTGTGTGTGCTGTTAGTCTCTGATCTTCCATATGCCGGACTCTGATCATCCAAGCTGCCTCCGGCCTCCTGCCTCACACTCCCAGGGCTGCCTGCCTGCTGATCCTTTGGCCTTCCAGTCAGGGAATCACCCAGCTCCTCATCCTGGGCTTATTGGTCTTACTGGGATGGCCCTCTCCTGAGGCCAACAATTAGAGCAAAGAATACAAATGAGTGGAGAAGATAAGATGAGGGGTTTCTAGAAGTCTTCATTTCCTTCATCAGATACTTAAAGGTAATTCATCTCTTTAACTCACATGACTGTTTAGAGAGGCAAAGCTCTTTGCAGATTTTAAAGAGGCACACAGTAAGATTCCATGACTGTCACCCTGATGTAAAATAAATATTGGCAAGCTGTGTAGTGGAGAAGGAAGGTAAAAGAAAACGTGTATATGTGCTTACTCACTCACAGTCCTCCGGGCCCTCAAACTGTGAAAGCAGTCTTTTCTTTCCTAGTCGTCTTGCCTTCATCTCCCCTTGAGAATGACCCGGTTTACCTCCTCACAGGGTAAAGCCCGGTTTTGGCAATCAGCAAATGTCTTTACTATTCAAAATTGCTGTAGCAGCTGCATTTCACTCTCCTGCTCAGCAAGCAGGTTCCTGGTCAAGTTCAAAAAAGGAGCCATACCTTCATTTGTGGGATGCTGTGTTGAAGTCAGACTTCAGAGACATGGCTTTGTGCAGCCTCCTGGGATTTAGCAAGGCCTGAATCGCCGTGACCTCAGTGCCCTTACAACATCACAGAAAACACCGTCACGGTGCCCACTAATTGGTCACCTTGATGTCAGTCACAGCGCAGAGATCAAGGACAGAGCCGGTCCTAGAAAGTGAACTACACACGCTCTCCGAGGTGGTCTCTACAGGTCAGGCTAGTGTCCTGCTGAGAGCACAGTGCGAGGGAACCTTACCCCAGGACTACTTGAAACATGGCTGCGCTGCACATGAACAAAGGACAGGTGGCCTCACAAGTGACCCTTTCCTCACCACCTACAAAGTCCAAATTGTCAGCCTTTCACACCTATTATGCTTCCATTATCTGTGGAAAATACTAAGTGCCATGCCCTGGATCTAACATGCACAGAGCAGGCTCTTGAAATTAGTTTCTGCTTATTGGTTTTAAAAATTATTAAGATTATTTTATTTTTAAGGTAGCAAATCAATCAAGGACTGCTGGGGTGTTACATGCAGGGTGCATTTGAGAATATCACTGTAATAATAATCAATTTTTTTAGAATCTAAATGCAATGTATTTTTATGAGTAACTTACACAGCGGTAGGAGGAAGGAGAAGAAATGTAGGGAATAAATCGAATACATCTTTCTCTTATTTCCCTTGGGCTGAATGCATTTGTGGGTTACCATTCTCACCCCCTTAAACCGGGCATTTTGGATGGTAAGAATGACTGGGATTAAGTAGATACTCTAAAATTAAAAAAAAAAAAAAAAAAAAGAAAAAAAAGTGCTAACCACTGCAGAGGGTAAGGTTTATTCTGTGGTTCAATTTATCAAATGAAATATTACATGCAGTTCATTTAAATAATATGAGATCTTTCTCTAAGTATACCCATCTTCCTCTACCCCCAATGCCAGGCCCAGGAGACCCCAGAAAGATTTATTTCTTTTCTTAACATGGGGACCAGTATCGCAGGAGTGCAAGACAAATATTAGAACAGAGGAGACAATTTGTTAATTAATGGTTTAGGCAGCCACAATCATAATAGGAACCTACCTAGAACTCTTGAAGATAGAATATACTGAAAATAGTAAAGACCAAAGACTTGGATGCCCTGGCAAATAAATGAGGAAGAAGTGTGAATTTTCATACATAGACCTACAAGGGGCCCGCAGGGCCTCTAATCGCCTTTGAGGTAAAAGTACTTAAATATAAAGTGCTTTTGAGTAATTTAATAAAGGCAAAACCTTTTCGGAGTTGTCTAGGTATGGCAGGATTCCCCTCCAGGGGGTTCTGTATTCTAGGATTGGCTGAAAACCATGGGGAGTACCACAGCCAATCAGTGTACAGATCCAGCTGTAGGGGGCGGAAACCTCAGCCTCTCAAAGCATTGAGAGGGCAGGCCAAGTAGGAAGGTGGGGCACTGTATCTATGTGGTACTGATTGGGTTACAGTGACATTTTAGGGAAGATTCTCTTCAATGGGAAGTAGTTCACGGAAGCAAAATAAGGAGATATAATATAGGCGCTGGGAGGAAGAATCAGGTTAGCTGGTATTCTAAAAAATCAAACTAAATGGAAGAATTAAAATTTCTGTTTCTCCATCTTCTCCTTACTGTGGTGGCTTATCACAGATAGGGAGCAGTCTAGGCAAAAGCAGTGTTACCCAGGGGGCAAAAATAGCAGTCGGAAAATAGTTTGTGCCTGCCTTTGTCGACTGAAGACTGTGGCAAAGAGTCGGGTACAGTGTACATTATGCTGCATATAAGACTGGACTGAGGAGGAGGAAGAAGACTGGGGAATCACTGGAAGGCTCGCTCCCTGAATCTCAGACCTGCAAGGCGGACTGCAATGATATACAGTTGGCTGACTTGCTAAACCAGTTTAACTAGCTTTTTAAGAACCTTTCTATCTCTACCATTCTGTGATAGCAGATTCAAGAAGAGATCTCAGAGAAGGGATAAAGAGACACTTGAGAAATTGTTTTGGAGTACGACTCCATTGGAAGAGACCTGAAGTTCCTATCTTAATAAAAGCTTAGGTAACTTCAGAGTGTGTGGGAATGAAATAAAGGGGCCTGAGGGCTAAGTCCTTGTTTCTCATGCAAGAGGACTATTGAGGGTTCATCTTCTCAAATGTGAACTCCGCTGGGTAATCAGTCATCCCCATGGTAACCCAGCAACTTTTAATTGTCTTTAATTAAGGGGCCACAGAGGCAATCAGCTACATTTCTAGCACATTAATGAGGGAAGCATGAAGTGCAAAATGGCTGCCAAAGGTAAGACAGTGCTTGTACAAACCAGGACTTCTGGATGAATTTCTAAGGGCAAGTGTGAGACCCAAGTGTGGCACATCCTTGACTCTGCAGGATCAGGAAACACTGACTAAAGAGGAGAGAAAGAAAATTCAATAATGTCTGGAAAAAAGAAAAATACATGTATATAAGAAATAAGTTAAAGAGCAAGTAAGATCTTCTTGGTTAATTTAATTTTAAAAATAGGATATAATCTGTACCTGGAATTCTTTTTTTTTTAATTTTTTAAAATTTATTTATTTATTTTGAGAGAGAGAGCACAAGCAGAGGAGGGGCAGAGAGAGGGAGAGACAGAATCCCAAGCAGGCTCTGCACCATCAGTGCAGAGCCCAATGTGGGGCTCGAACTCAAGAACTGTGAGATCATGACCTGAGCCGAGATCAAGAGTCAGATGTTTAACTCACTGAACCACCCAGGCGCCCCACTGTACCTGGAATTCTTAAAAGGTAAAGACCAAGATAGAACACAAAGTGAGCAAAACAGATGAAGCTAAAGAGTGACTTCACCAAAATCATGATATTAAATTACAAAGTAAAATTGGAAAATTATGGCTCTTCAGTTCATTTTAGAGCTTGCCTGCTTCAAGGAGCTGTCTTGAATTACTACAGTACATACTATTCACTCCTAAAAAAAAATTACTATAGTATTTACTACCTGCACTTTTGTGTGTCTAATTATAAGTGTCCATATATGCTTTCTTTGGAGGATGGGGCACCCTGACTAATTGGGACAATTTAAGAAGTGATTTTATACATATTTTGACACTTGGCTATTGCTACATCGCTGTGATTTTTATGCAGCATATGCCTGTAACTGCTCTTGTAGTTGAAGCAACCAGGAAACAATGCCCACCCGGAGACCCAGTGCCCAACAGAGCAAAGGCCAGGCTGGAACCTGCATCCTCTGCCTAAGATGCAGCGTTCTGCCCGCTGTCACGTGTGACCCTAGGCAGGGGTGCACCTCTTATGTCTCAGCCCCCAGCTCCTCTCAGCCCTTCTGAGCATACTTTGGGTAGCCACCACATATTTGGACCTAATTCAGAAAGAAGAACTTCAAATGCAAGGGTGTGGTTCTGAAAGGAGGCAGGAGGAGCAACATTTTCACTAAATTTGTAAAAATGTTCATGTGGACTGTGGGATTATTTCTTTTCATTCAGAGCCTCATTTAACAATTGTTTAAAATTATAGCCAGTTCCTTGCTCGGTACTTTGAGGATGATTTGGAAAACAAAGACCTTGGGGAATAAGGTTCTGAGTGAATAATTATCAGGGGATGGACTGCTCTGATTTTTCACAAGGAGTCTGTTCTCAACCTTGCTTGTTCATTCCTTCCCATAGACAGTAAGACTTGCTTATACTGGGGGCCAATGCCTAACATTTAGATATTTTTATTAATATCTATATGAACCAATCAATTCACAAAAATTGAAGTCAGCCACTATGTGCAAATCTAGGTTCCTTTACAGAAAGAAAGGAACAAAACAGGCCTGTTTTCAAGATGTGTACAGGTTAGTTGGGAGATAAAACCCACATGGGAAAGAACACTAACAAAGCAGATGAGCACTTGGAACAGGTTTTACAATTTGTATATTTAGACTTAGCAGGCACTGAACAAGCCTGCTGGCAATTTTTATGTGCTGGCTTTTCGGGCATTATCTCATTTCATTTTCATAACAGTCCACAGGATGTAGATATAAATATCATTCACATTCATATCAGCTCATCTTCAGCTCAAAATTCTACAATACTTTCTCTTCTCACACCCAGTAAAGCAAAGTTCTTACCACGACTCCAAAGCCCACTGGGTGGAATCCAATTTTCTCTTCCACATCCTTCCTAAGCCCCTACCTCTTGATGTTCACCTCCTACCACCCTCCCCCTTGCACCCCATGCTCTGGATGCAATTGCCTCCTTAGTACACCCAGAGAAATATCAAGCTCGTTCCCGCCACAGGCCTCAGTGCTTCCAGAACCCACACCGGATTCTTCAAGTCCTTCAGTTCTCTCCTTAGACCAAACCTTTTCAGGAAGACCTTCATTAACCTCCCTAAAGGAAACTGCATGCCCTGCCCTAGTTGCCTGTCCCTTCGCCTAGCTTTTCTTTTCTCCCAAGCCTTCTCTCATTGGCATATTTCCATGTTGATCCATTTGTTGTCTCTCTCCGTGGTCTAGCAGGGGCTTTGCTTTGTTCCCTGGTGTATTCCAAGTGTCTAGAGTGGAACCTAACATTAAAGGGGCTCAACAAATATTTGCAGAACTGTTTAGATAAGCAATGCTTTGAGAGCTCAGGTAACTATCTGGTCATAGCCCATGGCACAAATGGAATGGGATCTCCATCTTCTAGTACTACCTGTCTGGATAGTCTTCCAGGAAGAAAGACCCCTGCAGGCTTTGGGCACTGAAAACACCACTTCTCATAACAGAGCTTAGAGACTGAGTTCTGTCTTTACACTGAAATTCTGACAAATGTTGAACAGGGTATAAGATTACTAAGAGTAGATCCACAATTATTTTTTTTTATTATTAATCTGTAAATATATCAGTTCATCCACCATATGCTCTCTATGTGCTTAGTGTCTAGCATTGCAGAACAAAGTTTCTTTTTTCTCTTTCTTTAGGGACATAGGTAGATACATGATGATAGATAGATAGATGGATAATATGCTAGATAGAATTTTTTTTTGAATTCCACTGTTGCTTGTTTCCTCACTTTTAAATCCAAATACCTGTGCCTCAGGCCCCCTTCCAGGACCCTAAAAACAGCAACACACCTTCCAAAGATGTTTCTAATTGAACCCTTACCAAAACGACTACTTCATCAGATCCTTACTATACTCTAGGTACCCAGGAGCCAAACTGACATTCAGTTACCACGACTTCACGTTTCTAGTAAGACTTTTGCATTTAGAGAATTTCTTACAAGAGAGTGGTGATGGTAGAAATTGCAGTATGGTTTTGGGGTTCAGTTTGGCATGAGACCTATAACCCTCATATCACGGTGTTCAGTTGTTGTGAACTCTCTACCTCAACATAAAGCTAGCTTTGGCTTGGCAGGAAAGCAAATGTCGAAAGGAAGGAAGAAAATAAGCTTTATGGCTTAAAGGAAAATAATTTTCTGTATTTGTTTCCTTCCTTTTCTTGTACTTCACTTTCTATCAATAGAGGAATATTCTGTCCTCTGCAAGGAATAACCTCTCTTTCATGCACTGAAAAATGTCATTTTTGAGTTTCTCTCTGGGATGGTGTGACAAATTTTCAGGATGCATGGAAAGCACAGACCTCTGTCTTTCTAGGTGGCTTCAAACTAAACAAGAAAGAAAATAGAGTATGCTCCACTATCACAGAGGTTATTGTTTGGGTTCGTGGCAAAATATATTACAAATTTGTAATAATGGCAATAGTAATGGCCTTATGTAGCGAGTACTATTTGTTTTCTTATTGGTTTTTGATGTTCAATTCTTGTTTATCTAGAAAAGAAATTCTTTGGAAAAATATAGAAATGTAAGTATAAAATATGAAAGTACAAGTTTTTTTTTTCTTTAACTCTCTCTCTCAGTTAATTAAATTGAAATGGGGATTCTGCTGTTTGCAGCTTTAAAAAATAGCCAATTGAAATTTAATTGGTATCTTTTTTTTCCTTAGTATTCATGCCCTGAAGCTAAATTAATGATCAGTTGTAAGCACTTCAGCTAAGACACTATTATGACTTCTGAATGAAATTAAACCTAGGACCATACAGTGGATAAAATAACTACTAAGATAAGAATGACAACTGTACTATAAATAACAAAGGGTTAAAATGTGTCTCTGTGCACTCTCTCTCTCTCTTTCTTTTTAACAATTACAGAGAGACAGGAGGCTCAAGTGTATTCTAGGACCAGTAGATGTTGTAAATCAAATTAATTACTTTTGCCCAAAACTGTCCTCAGTGGAGGATTTTTGGCCACTGGACTGTTAATACCTCTTTACTTAATCACTGTCCCGTAATGTCATCCCCTGATAGAAGAGATGAACAGAAGCAATGGCAATCTTTTCACCTTTCTCAAGTCCCCACAAGACCCTGATTTACAGGATAAAAGTGTTATGTATCATTCTGCCTATACCTCAGAAGCCCTTCTTTTCTGTGGGAGCAGCACAGAACCCAGAGAAGTTGATGTGGGAGGTGGCTTTTTTATCTATGTCTCTCACAGCTCTATCTCAGCTTTCAATACCCTGTGAATTTCTTTCTCGGACTGGATTTTAAACCATCTTCGATGGACATTATATCTATCAACAATTTTGACATTCCCATCCCTTTGATCAAGAAGAATTCATCACGAGTAGTTTACACCAAACACCACCCAGATTACTCTAGCACACAAGGATATGCATGCTCAAGGGCAAGGTGATGTGGAAGGTGTGCACTGAATCAAGGGAATTTGCTTATTATAACTTGCTGGTGCAGCCATTTCAGTCTTCATGGGGGCAAGGCCGTCATTTCTAAAGGCAAATGGAGAATGCCAGAAAAGGGCGCAGACAAAAAATAAATCATGGACTATTTACAACTGATATTTGAGTTTATGTTATGTATTATTAATTTTACGTGAACAGGCTTATTTTTCTCATTAGGGAATGCTGAAGCTAACCTAATAAAAGCACCTGCTCGGAATAAATGTCAACTGATTATGGAGGTGACTAACACAGAGTTTGAGTAAGAGAGGTACCCTGTATTTAAATACAAAACATTTCAGACCCAGTCTGTACACACGCTTCAGGTCCGGGGACATTAAGACATCATTTATTGTGCTTGTTTCCCAGAAGCCACTACTGCTTTCTGACCTCAGAGCTTTCTCAGATGGAGTCGTTGTTCAGACCAGGTGATTTCAGGAGGAAATTCCTCCCTCACAGATCGCCTCCCTCACAGTGAGGTTTCAAGAGAGACCTCACTAGGTGTCTTAAGGAGTGGCATACCAAGCATCTCTAAGTGTCTGTGGAGAGGAATCAACTTGATGATTTATCTGTTTTGTTAGAAAATACTGTGATTCTTATGGCCTAGATATGGATGCCCTAAATATTAGCATCATCCTGTGAGTTCTAATTTCTAATTAGTAATCAAGAATTTTAATGCCACGGGCATGTTAGGGAATGACCTCATACCTTGGGATGGAGTGGAATGTTTAAATCATCATGAAAATTGTTTAACAGCAATTCTTAAAATGGAGCTTGATCTTAGGTCATGTGTTCATTCTCTGCCTTTCCTTCTTATCTAAAGGGTTAATGTCTGGAACATGGGTGATGAAGCAAAGGAAAAATCTTTTGCCCAACAATATATAATTTAAAACCCCAGCGATTGTTTTTGGTCAGTTTCTTGCAATCTGCAAGGTAATTTTTTTCAATTTATTTGGAATTAGTCAAGTGCACTGTTGAAAAGGCAGAGTGAATTGATGCTAAATAGTTTTTGGAAGATGTAATTGTCTGATGATTTGTAAATAGCCAAGCTTATCAAAAAAGTAATTTAAATGTTATGCTGACAATTTTGTTCAGTTTGGTATACTCTGTAAACTGGGGAATCCAATTTTTTGCCCTCATTAGCATGAGAATTCTCTTTGCTTGACTAAATGATTTGAGGGCCTAAGGATGCCCAGCGCTTTGGAATCGGAACTTTTAATGATCTCTTACACAGTATAAACATCACTCATAGGATGATAATGCCAAAGTGCTTTTTAATAACTAAGTTTTATGTGCCATTTGATTGGTTAGAATGTGTTCCTTACATGTTCTATCAATGTCTATCTTTGGTGAAAGTGGGACCCTGTTGAGTCTGTCTCCATTTTCCCTCATATGCCCCCCCCACCACTCCATCTGTACTCTTTAATGTGAGTGCTCCAAACCCAGAGTGACCATTGTTCATCAGATGAAAGAACTCTGACAAGTACATTATTATAAACTTCTTAGGGTCTGGATAATTTTGATTATTTCAATCATAAAAGTAGTAAAGTAATTTTTAAAAACCCAGTTATTTATAAGGTGAGGTATTTGCTCAGACTTAAGTGCTTTACATACATCATTTTATTTTCCACCTCTGCAACAATTCTGAAGTAAGCATTTTATCCCTAAATACCATAAAGTATCTAGAGATTTGGCAGATGAAACAACTAAGCCATAACATTAACTTGCTGTGGTCATATTTCTGAGTCACCAACCTGAGACTCAAAACTTATTTGTGGATTGAACTTGGGTGTTAACCACCAAGCAAATTGCCTTAAAAAAATAAAAGGCTATAACCAACTCATACAATTGTGCATTTTCAAGTTCAGGAATAGAAACATCCAAACATACCTGGTGTTGGTTCCAGTAATATTTTAGATCAGGCATAGGAACAGCTATCTGTTTGGAGGGAGGATGTAAAATTGCATCTACATATTACTTGCCATAAAAATTGAAAAAAATGCCAGATTAAGAAAAGTGGAAGTAGAGAGACTGATAGAGATTTTTTTTAAGTTTATTTACTTATTTATTTATTTACTTACTTACTTACTTACTTATTTATTTATTTATTTATTCATTTATTTATTTAGAGAAAGAGAGAGCATGAACAGGAGAGGGGCAGAGAGAAAAGAGAGAGAATCCCAAGTGGGCTTTGTACTATTAGCGCGGAACCTGACGCAGGGCTTGAACTCACAAACCGCAAGATCATGACCTGAGCTGAAACCAAGAGTTGGACACTTAGCTGACCAAGCCACACAAGTGCCCTAAGACTAATAAAGTTAATGCATTGACTGAAGACCAACCCCCCTACACACCCAATATATCCCTTATCAACATCACTTACTTGATAAGGGAAAGAGCCACAATTCTTCTACCAAACACCTTTGAATCAAACTTCTGAAAAGATGGGACTAAACTGTTTCTTTCTCCTAAGCTCTTGGAGGAGGTTCTTATTAAGGTTAAGATGAGAAGCTTGTAATGTGCTGGAGTATCTAGAAGATGTAAGCCATTACCCCAGTATTTGCATGAACATCTGAGCCTAGGTGTGTTGTCATTTTAATAACCTAGCAGAGTTATAGATCATGGGGCTGGTCCCAGGACAAGGATAACAGAAGGAATGAAATGACCCTGGGCTGGGGCTTCTTACAAAGAGCAACCTAGCATGGAGCATGATGACAGAGGGTTCCAAGAAGCCTGGGAGCAGAGCGTGGGAAGCTAGCATATTTAGGATGGAACAGGAGGAAGGAGTGTGAAAAGTAGGGAGAAGGTAACAAAAATGTATGCCTCCTTTGTCTACTACGTTTTTTCAATGGCTCTGCTTCTGAAGTTTCCATATATTTCAATTAGATCTGGCTGCATAGCCGGGACTGGAATGCATCTGCAACAGAAAGAAATGGCATAGGCCGGAGGTGTAGCAGGCTCGCTGCTCTGCTGTTTTGTTCTACTGCATTGAATAAAATGAATCTTTTCAAACAGGTGAATTTTCCAACAGAAATGGCCCAAACAGCCTCAGCTCATTGAATAGAAAGTGTAATGGTGATCTAAACCTATTACCTTCAATGGAGTCTGTGACATTTTCTTCCAGCATATTGAACGGGGAGAGAGAGGGAGAGGGAGAGAGAACTTTTTCCTCCACTCACTGTGTTGCGTCAGTCATTGTAATGCTAGTCACAATGCATTAAAAAGCATTGAGAATCAACAGGCCTGGCTCTTTTGTAGCAGGAGTAATAAATGATTTTACTGAACAGAATTAAAATGCTGTTGAAAATCTACTCTGTACACATTTTTCAAATTTCTCACCAAAAGGACTTCTCTCTCTTCTCCCCTGCAAATCCAGATGTCAAAAATTCTTATTAGTTAACAGTTTTCAGCAAGAATGCATATTTTTTGTCAAAGATTCTGGCACATTTTTGCAGTGAAATACCATTAATACCATCTCCCAAAATGTCCTGCCTCATACCATTGTCTATCTCAAATAATCTATAACGGGTTGAGAAATTGAAATCTTATATAAGCTGAGGTAGACTGCAACAACTTCTGGAGGGTAGAAAGGCTTTCTATTTTTGTTTTTTGTTTTGTTTTGTATTTAAGCATTTGTTGTGTTATCATTGTTGTTCTTATTGTATAATAAAGTCTCTGGAGATAAATAAAATTGGAATCAAATACAGCCTCATTATACCAGGGTTCCTTATGTGAAGGTGGCACTACCGTTTCCTTTGGAATACAGTTGAAATATCCCAATTTCACTGACTATAATAACCAGTTCATTCATTGAGTTTGAGGGTATGTAGAACTTTTTGCCACCCCCTAATTTTCAGGTTAGTATCATTCATCATTTTCCATAAATTGCTTATTTTCTATATATGACATATGCATTTATATGTGGAAAGCACTATCATGAATTCAAAAGAATATATAATGCCAAACATCTCAAAAGATGGATGAGAGATGCATGGAAGTTCTCTGGTAGAAAGGTACCTACTGAACTATCTTTATCATTAATGTTATTAACTTATATTGAACCTATTTGTTTTGGTTTTATCTTAATTTGGTCCATTCAACACCTTGTCTCTAATATTTATATGTACTTTTTCTTTGTCTCGGTATAAACCTATTGCATTTCATGTTATCTGAATTTTATAATCTTGCCTATTACTTACAAGCAATCTGCTGCTACAGTTGTTCCTAGGTGTTTTTATAAACTAATTTAACATCTGTTAGTACTATATAACAATATCAACCTACAAATGGCCAATAGAACTTAGCATTGTTGAGAATTACCATGTAGATAAATGGAGTTACATTAGTAATTGTAGGATCCACTCCATATTTCATGGTAACTCGATGAATAATCAGTGTTATCTGGGTGATTTTCTTTTCAGTATTGCATGCAAACCACATTTGAATGTAATTGCATTTAAGGGAAAAGATCATACAAACTACCTTTTTAGTAAATTAATTGATAATTGTGCTGAATTAAGGAATTCATATAAGTAATTCAGGAAAATGAGTTTTCTAGTATAGAAATAAAGGCTCAACTAGTAGGAAGAACACAAGTTGAAAGCACTTTTGAGAACTTGCTTTATCATTTTGGCCTACAAAGACCATTGTAAAGTGGTAGCTTTAACACAAATCCTACATCCAAAAGTAGGATAAGCAGAAATTGCACAGAACCAATCAGGGAAACCTTAATTCCCATTATAGTTTTGCTGCTTATTTGTTCTATTAGTTTTTAACAAGTCAGTCTGCCTTATTTTCCTTCTCTGTAAAGTGGGAATGATAACTATCCTTCACTACACAAGGTTGTTGTGGGGATCCAACAAATTTATCAGTGTATATATCACTTGAAAGACATATGTGTGTCCTTTGCTACAGAAAACAACAAAAAAAATCCCTAACTTCTATGAAAGAGGATATAGATAACACAATAGTCATCAAATCTTATTCAGTCTAAAATTGCCTCTGGTCTTAAATGGTTTAGCCACAACAGGATTCCAAGTGTCCCCTATGTTCAGATAGGCTTAACAAAGATGTCCAGAGGAGAATGGATTGAAGGGATTCTACACAATCTCACAACATCCTTGTTCCCTGCTGTGCACAACCAACTGTCTCTGCCTAAAGGTCAAGGTGGAATCCCAATAGTTCATGCTAGAGAGAGAAATTAAGAAGAATGTGCATTTCAATCCTCGTTTCTTTAGTTTCTTTTTTGCTGTTCACCGTTATCCAAAAAAAGTGGGTAGACTTCATTAGTTTGAATATGCTTTTAAACCCGATATATGATGACCTAAACAAGTGCTCAGGACTGTCTTTACAATGAATTGAAAATGCAGAAGGAAAAATTAAATCACCAGCCATCAAATTAGGATGGTTGCCACATCAGGATTTCTGGCGTAAGGGAGATAGGAACATCCAAGTTCCTTAACAATGCATTGGGAGAGCCTAAGGTATTAAGTCACAAGCAGTAATGTATCCAATCCATATGAATTCTCTGAAACTAATAACCATAGCATGCTAAGAGTCATCCATCAATTATGTGATTTATTCTGCAGCAAAGTTGTGAGACTTCTGCAAATAAGGCTCTGTGTCAATGACAAGCTAGTTAGTAGCAGTCAAAAGAGGAACACTTAAATTTCATGACTTCCATCTTAGTAAAAGTTTAATATTAGATTGCTTTTATGACTTCAGAGTGAAAAGCTCTGATTGGTCAATCTGTAATAATCCAAACCAAACATAATAGCAGTTGTAGTGAGAATTTTAGAATTTTAGAAGGCCTATTTCTATGTCGAGTTCTCTCTTGTTCTCTCTTACCAAGCTGTAAGGTTTGGTATCCTAATTTTAAAGATTACATAATTGGTATTCAGAGAAGGAACTGGGATTTTCGCACTCAAATGTCTTCCAAATCCTTAAAATTAAGGATTTCTATAGTAGGAAGAATTCTAAGATAGCTTCCATATTCCCATTCCCCAGAATAGGAATAGATGCTCTGGATAATGCAATTGAACATGGTGGACCAACGAATATAATGGGATAGTCACTTATTTGTTCAGGTTATATTATATTAAAAAGGTGATAGGATAGTCCTAATTTGTTGATGTTGCCATCTGACTCACATTGCTTGAAAGTAGAATGGGAGTAGGCAAACAAAGCACATCTGTGGAGCATATCTATTACACAGGGTGTCACTTCATGGTCTTTATCTCAGATCCTAATAGCCAACAATTTTATGCAAAACAATAAAGTATGCGAGTTGGCAGACTCTTAATGATTATTCTAGTCCCATATCCTTATGGAAATCACATGATTTTTCATGATACCTCAAACTTGTTTGCCATATTGGATATTTAAGTTCCTTATTTTTTTTTACTTTTACAGTAAAATTATATTCATGTATTACTTGAGTAATCCAGAAAGCATAAATCAGACAAATAAATCTAAAGAATATAAAAAAGCAAATGAACCAGAAGAATGAAATTTGCTTTGTTTCCTATAAGTTAGTTTTAACAACAGTCTTCCATCAAATTGCTTGTTTTTTCATGGATAACCTATGCTCTGGGGTAGTAGGTCTCTGAGGAAAATCCTATTTTTAATTTTTTTTAAAAAAATGATATATAATTGGCATACAACGTTAGTTTCAGATGTACAACATAATGATTGGTATTTGTATAAACTACAAAATGATCACTATAGTAAGTCTAGGTAACATCTGTCACCACACATAGTTAATATTTTTTTTCCTGTGATGAGAACTTTCAAGATCTAATCTCTTAGCAAGTTTCAAATTTGCAATACAGTATTATTAACTATAGTCACCATACTGTACATTACATTCCCAAGTAGTGTAAGTTCCTCTTCAAAATCACTGACAAACCACGTTCAGACTTTATAAAAACCAGAAGAGATTAAAAAAAATTCTCTTTTAAAGAAGCTGATTTCATTTTAAACATTATCATTGAATATTTTTCCTTTCATTGAATAAGAATCATACTCTTTTGTGACTGACTCAGTGATCCTTGATATGCCTATAAAAACTACATTTCATCCACATCATAGCTCTTCAAGTAATTTCAGATCTCCACTGTGTATTTGTTGGATTCCGATTCTCCAGCGTTAGACATCTGCCTCCTTTAATGAGTTATGGTAGGATACAGTGCTGAGACGCCCCCACATTCTCAGTATTTATAAACACTTGCCCAGAGTGTAGTGCTATTGGTTTGTAAAGTTGAGAGCTTCTCAGATGAAATCTGAAACTGGCGCCCATACATAGAGGGCAAGGAGGGACGGAAGAAAGAGGCAGACCGCTCCAGATTTGGACGTGGCAGTTTTAATAAGCACGGAAACTTATCTACAAGGCATGTCTTCGGCAACCACAAGACAATTAGATCTCTGTACCCACATGCCAAAATCTTAAAAAGTTTATACAGAGGCCATACCTGGATTCAGTCATATATATATATATATATATATCATCCAGATGCCTTCAACAACATGTTGCTCTCTGAAGGTTGTGTCCTTGAAAACAGCTCTAGTTGTGGGAATGGTGGGCAGAACATACATCCCAAGGACCAGGTACAGCTTGTAAGTCAACCAGCGGTCACATCCTCTCAATAACCTCCTACAACAAGCCGTTAAAACAAGCCCATATATATGTTTATAGTAGTCTGGTTCCAGTTGGCTAATACCCAAAAGAGTAAAGTATGAATTAATTGATCATTTTTATAAAATCAAAACACCAGATTTTAAAATTGCCATATGTTGTTTCCTCCTATTTGTCTTTTTATTATTAAAATATCAAACCCTTTTCAAAACTGTATATATTTCAGGATAGTGCTAAATATGGGTAAGGTGGGGGATTAGATCATAAATACTTACATTTATTATTATTAAATATACCTAGTCAAAATTCTATCTATAAAATTTGTATTGGATTTTATATACAATGTTTTCTATATTCGGCTTTCAGCCATCTGTGAACTGGCCTTTTTCAGTTCATTAATATAAACACACAAAAGTGTAGGATCAAGCATAGAGATGTATAACATACTAGGAAAGATTCTCTACCAAGTTGAAATTGCCACTTTATTTTTTTGAAGTTTTTATTTATTTAGGTATTCTCTCCACCCAATATGGGGCTCAAACTCAAGACCCCAAGGTCAAGAATTGCATGCTCTTCCAACTGACTCAGCCAGCCCCTGAAATTGCCATTTTAATCAACATGCAGTCAGCCAGTTATAATTCCGTTTCAAAATAATCCAATTCACGTCTTTGTATTTGTGTAAAATGATGTCATGGGGCCTGGAACTGATCAATAGCTTGTTGAAGTACATACGTAAGTCATCTACCATTCCCTAATCTACTCATCAAGTAAAAGTAGCATTTGATGAAACAGCAAATCTGAAACTAGTTGTTGCTTTTTATTAAATTCAATGATTTATTCTAATTAGTATGCCTAACAATGACAAATATGATGATGGTAATAAATGTTAATTGAGATCAGCATCAAACTCACTAATTTGTAGTTTGTAAATTCAACATCTTCTCCTTCGTAATTGTAATGTTGCATAGGAAGATGAGTAAATATGCATGAGTACCACTTTCCATGTCCATTCTTAAAATCCTGATATCCCAAGGACACACACAATAATAGTGGAATGTGCAACATTATAGCACATAAAATTGTCCTTGCCAGTTTTGAAATCATAAACTTGTCAGGATTTAGAGACAAAAATAGACCATAGAATTTATAATTTTCACCATTGTTTTGTGATGTTTCACCCTACACAGAAACCTTTGCCTTAGTAATGCTGGTTTTGTGTTCTTCTATGAAGATTAGATTGACATGTGATCACCTTAATTTCTCTGCTTCTCTTCCATTTTCCAAAACTTTATAGATGACCAATATTGATTTTAATTATCTTATCTGCAAATTCAGTAATCTGAAGTGCAATACATAATGTCAAAGATTTAAATTAATCCATGGAAAATATAAATTCTCTTATTCTTTCTGGAAAACTTTTAGTTTTAAGATACTTTTGCAAATATGTTTTATCTGTTTTATGTTTTAAAATAATTATCCTTAATTGATAAGAGTGAAGCAATATATAATGTGACTAGTTTTCTATACTGCTCTTTTCTCTTAATGTTAAATTAAGCTTCTCTTTTCAAGCACAGCTATAAAAGATCCTTGTGTTTCCCTAATAAGTCTTTATTGTAAACATCATTTTATTCTTTTTGATTATTCCATTATAGAAACAAGCTATCATTTTATATTAATCTAATTTGGAATCTTTTTTTCAAGTCTAAATAACTGTTTCAAGAAGTTAGGACACTTTTCAAAATATGTATATATATACATGTACTGTATATATATCTAATATAGATTATAGCCTACATTATATATATACACACAAACAATAGAACTATTATGAGAAAGAAAGAATATATGTTTTTCTTTAAATTTTTTTACTGTTTATTCATTTTTTGAGAGAGAGAGACAGAGCATGAGTGGGGGAGTAGCAGAGAGAGAGGGAGACACAAAACCCGAAGCAGGTTCCAGGCTCTGAACTGACAGCACAGAGCCAGACGTGGGGCTCAATCTCACAAACCGTGAAATCATGACCTGAGCCCAAATTGGACGCTTAACTGACTGAGACACCCAGGTGCCCCAGAATATATGCTTTTCTTATTAAGAATAATAATTTATCCAATATATATATTTATTATACAAAATTTAGAGGAAAAAAGGCAAGATGAAAAAGAAATCATCCCCATTCTGCCTCAGATGGGTTCCATCTCTATCCATACTATGGCATCTTACCAGTCTTAATTCTTCACACAGTTAAAATTACTTGTTTTTTTTTTAAAAAGGGTGTGCTTCTTTTTAAAATTTTTTTTTAACGTTTATTCATTTTTCAGAGATGGAGAGAGACAGAGCATGAGCAGGGGAGGGGCAGAGAGACAGGGAGACACAGAATCTGAACCAGGCTCCAGGCTCTGAGCTGTCAGCACAGAGCCCGATGTGGGGCTCGAGCCCATGGACCATGGGATCGTGACCTTAGCTGAAGTCAGAAGGTTAACCAACTGAGCCACCCAGGCACCCCAAAATTACTTGGTTTTTACCCTGCATCTTTTACTTAACTACAGATCACAAACAGCTTTCCATCATGGTAGTCATTAGGTCTGATCACTAAATATGTTCAATATGTTCAGGTCTTCTCCTCTCTTGCAGTCGTGTATGACATGTGATTTGCCTTGACCACATCTCTGAGCAGAGATGACACATGCTTTTTTGAAACAGAAGTCTGCGAGCTACCTGTGACAATGATCATAGTGTTCCAGATGGTGGAGTCTCGCTAATTCAGCATGAGAGAGGCTGAAGTTGGACTGTTGAGAGCCAGAGCAAAGGGAACTCAGCATGAGATACATGTTGGGGTACAGGGCGAGCCGCAGTTCATATTACAGATCTAAGGATAAAAGGAATGGTAAACTCAAGCAGAATATGTGAAATCATTGTCAAAAGGTGCTATGTTCTGGAAGATTATGCAGGAAAATATAATGGTAACCCCCAAAGTCATGTGGGTTATTTTCTAGAAACTGGTATTCAATCTTGACTGAAACCAGATCTCATATGGTATAGGCAGAGATAAGTACTGTTGTGTAAAAGAAACCCCAAGACTTTCAAGACTTAAGTGAACAGCCTAGGATTCAGGCAAAGCTTAGGAATAAGAAAAGGAAATAGAACACATAATAGAAATGGAGGCAAAAGCCTAATCTCTAGCCTCAATCAAAAGTGTACAGGGAAGGAAAGGCAGTATTTGATTGGGGCCATGACATATGAGAACAGACTTCAAAATTTCAATAATTAGAAACTTACAGAGACTTGCTTTGTGGTCCATCATATGGTATAATTTGGTAAACATTCTGTACCCTTTCGGAAAAAAAATGTACTTTGTGTTGTTGAGTGTAGAGGTCTACAAGTGTGAATTCGGTCAGTGTGGTTGAGAGTCTATCTTAATTGATTTTTCTTTAGTTGTTCTACTAAAAATTGTGACTTGTATTTTAAAATATCCAACTATGATTATAGATCTGTCTATTGTTTTCCTTTGGATTGCCAATTATTTCTCCTTGAAACATGAAGCTCTCCTATTAAGCATATACATATTTGGCATCATTATACTGTCTGATGTACTGCCACTTTTTCATTTTAATATATTCTCTTTAACTCTACTAGAAATCCTTGTTTCCATTTTTCTTGTGATAAGGGTATGATTGCTTTATCTTTTGTCTTTGGACTTAAACTGTTCCTCTTACAGACAGCATACAGTCAGATCTTGATTTTTTAATTTAATCTTATTATCTCCGTATTTTAATTGGTATGTTTAGTTCACTGACATTTAATGTAATTACTGGCATGATTGAATAGAGGTTACCATATTATTTGATTTTTGATTTTTATTTTTCCTCTTAGTTTTTACTTTTCTCTGTTTTTTAATTCCTTTGTTATTTTAATATCCTTATGTTTATAAAATAACTTATTTTAATGTGCTTATAATGTCTATACATATGCTTATACCATTAATGTTAATTTTATTTCCTCTGTTTATTAATTCTTGTATTCTACCATTTTTCCCTTCTTTTTATTTAATTTTTTTTAATATTCTAGTTTGATCCTTGTGTATAAGATTTAGCTATAGTTCCTCAGCGCTTTGCCTTAAGTGATTGCTTTAAAAATTAAATTAGTTTTTTACCTTATGGTAATCTATTCAGAATTTGAGTATACTTTTCATATATATGATATAATATATAAGAAACTTTAACAGCATAGCTGTATTTACCACTCCTATTCCTTATGGTGGTATTATATACAATACATCTATATCATTTTAAATTCTACAATATAGTGTTCTACTCTGTGCTTTAATATTCTTTCAAATAATTTATAAAAAGAATAAAAAAATATTTTACTATGCTTGCCCCTTACTTGTCATTTCCAGTGATCATCAATGTTTCCTGTAGATTCAAGTTTCAATCTGGCACCATTTTTCGCCTGTAATAAGTATCTTTACCACTTTTCTTTGTGTTATGTGTACGGCAACTGATAATGATATGGCAACTAATAATGAGTTCTCTTAATTTTTGTTTATTTGAAGCAGTCCTTATTTCACTTTTATTTTTGAGGGCTAGTTTTGCATCTATTTGAAAATGCCCCTATTTAACCTTCATTATAGAAGGATAGTTTCTCTCCACATAGAATTCCAGATTCACAACTTTCCCCTTTCTTTCACTTTCAAACTTTAAAGCTATTCCAATAAACAAACAAACAAACAAACAAACAAACTATTCCATAGCATTTGGGCCTACATCGTTAATAATGAGAGGTCAGCCATCATGTGTATCTTTGATTCCCTTTATGTAATTTTCTATGGCTAGTTGAAATATTTTTCTTTACATATTTGGATTTCAGAAATTTGACTTTGATGTGCCTAAGTGTGAGTTCATTTGTAGTTCTGTTACTAAGTGTTTATCAAGTTTCTTGGGCCTGGAACTTTCTGAATTTCACCAAATTTAATAATGTTTCAGCCATTATTTCTTCATTTTTCTGTCCCATTGTTGCTCTCTCCTCTTCTAGTGCCCAATTGCACATGTATTGGACCACTTAATTCTTAATTCCACAAATTTCTGCCGATCTCGTCTTTTTTCTTACATCTTTATTTCTCTTTGTTCCTCAGATGTTTAAATCACATTAACCTATTTTCAAGTAAATTATTTTTATTTAAATCTGCTCTTAATGTCATTCAGTTAATTTTAAGACATTTTAGTTATTATATTTTCAATGCAGGATATTTATTTGCTTCTTTTTTGTAGTTTCTATTTATGTGGTGAGATTTTTATTTTTTATTATGTTTTTACTTTATTAAGCCTTTAAACATATTTATAATAGGTGCCTAATATTTTTTCTGTTAATTTTAGCATCTGAGTGATAGTAAATTTGATTTATATTGATAACATTTCTTTTTTCTTGAACACTGTTCACATGTTTCTGTTTTCTTTGCATGCCTGATGTTTTTGTGTGCTTCTTTATTCTAGAGACTTTGAATTCTGTAATGTTCCTCTGAAGACTTATTTGTGTGATAGAAAAAATTAACTTGTCTAGATTCAAACTCCCAAGTTCTGTCTTCTGAAAGTCTACTTGGTTATTTCACTTTTCACCTTCTGCTTTATCCTCAAGGCCCCTAGAAAGCCCTTCCTCCTCTTCATGTACAATTTAATGGTCAAACAAGGATTTGGACTTTTTTTTTTTAAGTTTATTGATTCATTTCCAGAGAGGCAGAGCAAGCAGGGGAGGGGCAAAGAGAGAGGAAGAGAGAGAGAATCCCAAGCAGTCTGTGCACTGTCAGCACAGAGACCCATGTGGGGCTTGAAACATGAAGAAACATGAGACCATGACCTGAGCCAAAACCAAGAGTCAGACACTTAACTGACAGGCACCCAGGTGCCCCACATTTGGATGAATTTTTATATTCATATTTGGGGACACATCCCTTCAGCTACCTGCAGTGAAGAATTTCATTCCTAACTTTCTAGCTGTTCTTTTAGCCTCTAGGTCTGCCCTCTGATATCTCAAGTCTATCAGGCAATAGCTTTATGCAGCTTGAGGTACCTGTTGATTGAGGAGTGCTCTCAGGCAAAATGCTGCACATTCATAAATCTTTACCTGCTGCGGTCAATCTTGCAAGAGTAGGTACTCCTCAAATTTCTGTATTCAAATTATTATTAAATTCTGTTTTCAGATTCTATAAGTGTTTTCCGTAGGTGGGATTGTCTGACCACGCTACTCCATCGTTACCTGAAATCAGAACCCTCTCTCAACTCTTAAAACTGTCATCTCCCTGTGCCTTAAACTTTAGGATTTTACTTTCCTTTCTCATTTTCATGTTGTGTTATTTTCCTATCCATTAAGACCTTCTTGTTCTTCTTCACACACCTGGTCTTTTAAAAGTGTTCTTCTAGCTATTCCACTTTCTCAAACAGGGAAAGCATATTACATTTCAATGTACTTAGCTGGACTTGTCTTATTTGCTGTTAAGACAAATAACAGGTTTAGTGGAAATATTTCCTCAGTTTCCAGACTTCCAAGTATATAAGATGAAGTCCATTGAGGGCTCCTACTATGACTCAGGTATTTACACTTATATTTTGAATTATTAAATAAGGTTATAAGAGGATTATAGTCTCCATTTTGCAATGAGGAAACTGAAGCTCAAAAAGTAAATTAACTTGGTGAAGATCCTAGAATGAAAAAGTCATGCTGCCTGAGTCTAAAGAATAGATCTTTTGGGGCGCCTGAGTGGCTCAGTCGGTTAAGCGGCCGACTTCGGCTCAGGTCATGATCTCGCGGTCCGTGGGTTCGAGCCCCGCGTCAGGCTCTGTGCTGACAGCTCAGAGCCTGGAGCCTGCTTCGGATTCTGTGTCTCCCTCTCTCTGACCCTCCCCTGTTCATGCTCTGTCTCTCTCTGTCTCAAAAATAAATAAACGTTAAAAAAAAATTTAAGAATAGATTTTTTTCCACTACTAACATGCTCTTCCTTGGTCTTTTATAAACATATGTTTCTGTGGCTACTTTCCAAAAGAAACGGTATTTCCCAATCAGGTTGACCTGAGTTGTAATATCAGTTTGAAACTTAAGTGTCCCTAATTACAACAGTATATTAGCACATGCCTTTTGAATAACATGTTCTATTCGGCCTCACTTCTCAATCTATCATCCTTCTAGTTTGAACAAGACCTATCTTCTCCATTGCCATGTTCATGACCTGCATATCTTTAAGTAACCCCAGATTATAAACACCCGCCAAGAGGGAGGGGTGTGGGAGAGATAGAGCAGTTTACTATGTGTATAGTTAAAGTGTCATTCCTTCGGGTATTAGCCATCTACCTTGTTTATTAAAGAAGGCCCTTGGTATGGAGATGCAGCAAACATATGCAGAGAGAGAACACTGGCAGTTTTCAGAATTCAGAGTGGTCTACGGGAATAATAGACTACACTGATACTACCTTTCCTACAGGCCCAAATGAGGGGCATTTTTTAAAAGCACATTCAGAGGCCTCAGGCCATATAGAGCCCCTGGATATGTTTGTGTAAAGCAGTGTATGGAAGAGGACTTTGGGGAAGACTAAATGATCTAATGGCAACAATTCGCTGCATTCTTTTCTCTGACGCTTACTCGGTTACTCGAACTAGTGCAGTTCAGGCTGTGAGCACCTGGAAGGAAATGCCCAGGCAGACACTTGCCATTGAAATATGGTTAGAGAGCCATTCCTGCATGTAAGTATCACCATGTTATTTTCTTTAGGGTTTTCAGCCTGAAACCAATCAACCTGAAGTCCAATTGAAAAGCATCTTTACAATCAGAAACTGTGGGAAACTCGGTTGGTTCAGTGGGATCTAATTTGTTTGGGGTAGGGAAAAAAAAAAAGATAAAAGAAAAAAAAGGAAAAATAAAAACAAAAACAGAACTTGGAGCAGTGGGGATTAACAGAAGCGGAGCTGACTGCATACAGCATGTTTGTGGTAATAAACAACAGTGTTATTAGCGAATATAAAGCCCGTGATAAACAATGCCATGATGTTCCATTCACCCTAATAGGCAGGAGCAGATAATTGGGACAAATAAAGTGCTAAAACAGTCTCTAACCACCTTTCTGGAGCATCTCTCCAAATGAGTGAATCGCCCTGCATGCTGCAAGGCTCAGCGGTAGCCTGGGATACCAGCTTTTGTGTTTCACTAAAAGAATACACTCCCGTTGCTAATGGAAAGCAACAGAAGCTAAAGACGATTGCTGGGATTGTCAGATCTCCTTTTTTTTTTTTTTTTTTTTTTTTTTTTTTAAGTGGTAATGAGTAGACAAGGAGACAATTCCACACATTCATCAAAGCCAGCAGAAAGCTCTTTGGAATGCATTACCAATTGAAGTCCCAAACACTTCCAACTATGGGAACTTTTAAATCTAAACTTAGAGCTCAGTTGTTTCATTTGACAATCTCTCCCTTTCCACCTTCCCTAGATAAACTGTCTTGTCCAGCAATGGGTTTTTTTAATTTTTTTTATTTTTTTTTCCAGCAAGTCTTTCTTGTTCCCTATCAGAACATCATTCTGACAGTTTCTGCTGTTTTGTCTTGTTGGTTTAGTTTAACCAGTAGGTGGGAATTTGGCACAACTGAGATGTGATGTTTTTTTCTGTGGCAGTAAAGACATGTAATCAAACCATTTCTTCTTTCGGCCTCAGTTTCTCCACTGAGATTTCATTGGTTTATAACTGCAAGTACTGACTAAAGTTATAAAAAGTACTGAAGTATCACTGATATTTAAAAGCCGTGAAGTGATTTAGGCCCATAGAACAGAGAAAACTAAATGGAATTTGGCCATTGTTAATTTCATTCATCCATTAAACTATTCAACAAATATTTCTTGAGTGCCTACAATATATCAGACATTGTTTATTTCTGGTTTTCCATTTATGTTTAGACTTTATACCCATTTAACGTAGCAGAAATAACAGTTAAATCATCCTATTTCAAAGGAAAATTATTTCTATTCTTCACTACTGAAATAAATACTTCTCATCTCAAAGAAAGAGAGAAAGGGAAAAAGACTGGGGTTGAAAACTTATGCCAGTTTCACAGATGTCTAGTTTCTTGATTCTTGAACAAAAATGAGTTAAAATAACACAAAACAAAAAACAGGGGCAAAAAGCTCTAAAATGGCAAAACGTGGAATTGACTGGCACAGATACCTTCAAATGGAGGACTAAAATATCAAAAGTGATTTAGGAACTATTTGAAACCACAGCTGGATCAATTGATGAGTGCTGAAGAAATGATGTTAGGGGACTGATTATCCCAATGAGGATGAATTTTTCACCCCCCTAGAACCAATTCAATAACATCGAGCATTGACTTTAAAAACATAACAGCTCAGGGTGCCTGGGTGGCTCAATTGGTTAAGTGTCCGACTTCGGCTCGGGTCATGATCTCATGGTTTGTGGGTTTGAGCCCTGCCTTGGGCTCTGTGCTAACAGCTCAGAGCCTGGAGCCTGCTTCAGATTGTGTCTCTCTCTCTGCGCCTACCCTGCTCACACTCTGTCTCTTTCTCTCTCTCTGTCTCAAAAATAAATAAACGAAAAAACATTTTTAAACATAAAAGCTTAAATATTCATTTAATATACCACTAGTACTATTTGTAGTACCCTGTGTTAAAGGAAGGGAGGGTGATCTTAGATTATTTACTCCAAGAATACATTAATTACACCTCCATGACCACCATGATTAAGGCAGGTGAAATTCAAGGAAAATAGAGAAAGTTGACAGTTTGTCATATTTGTTTTATATTTCATATTATTAAATATTTTTTTTATTATTGGAATGTTTACATACCCCAAATCTAAGCTTTTCCCTAAGACCTAGATCCCTTCACTAAAAGCTCTTTATAACATTGGGAATATTCCCTTTGTCTATTGCCACTAGTCAACATAGATTTTAATATACTTTGTCTCTAGTAATACTGTTTTAAATAATGCAGTTGAGTTTATCTAATGAAATACTAAATGCTTTTTAAAAGTATATGGAAACAGACAGAGAAAGACAAATTCCATATGATTTCACTTACGGGTGGAAAATAAAAAACAAAACAAATGAACAAACAACAATAAGAAAAACAGACTCATAAATATGGAAAACAAACTAGAGGTTGCCAAAAGGGGAGAAGCAGGGGGATGAGTGAAACAGGTGAAAGGGATTAAGAGGTGCACACTGCCAGTTATAAAATGAATAAATCACAAGGATGAAAAGTACAGTATAGGGAATATAGTCAATAACATTGTAATAACTTTATGTGGTGACAGATGGTAACTGTACTTATTGTGGTGAGCATATCATAATGTATATAATTGTTGAATTGCTATGTTGTACACCTGAAACTAATATAATATTATAGGTCAAGTGTCTTTCAGTTAAAAATTTAAAAAACTTAAAAAAGTAAAATGCATGTGGCATGTATACAAAAAAGCATGTAAAATCAGAATATTTAGCTTTACATATTTGTGCAAGTTTTCAGACATATTATTAGGAGGAAAAGACAAAAGGACACTAAGACATTTGGCTTACAGAAGTATATTATAGAATAAACAATTGAGCTAAATTCAACAAGTTGTCTCAAGTTTAAAGAACTGGGAGTTAAAAATCACTTTTATTGGAATGGATGATTTATGATACACATTATTGACATAGCTTAACTGAATGTGGAAACACATGAAGTGGGG
This sequence comes from Panthera uncia, assembly GCF_023721935.1. Classification (NCBI taxonomy): domain Eukaryota; kingdom Metazoa; phylum Chordata; class Mammalia; order Carnivora; family Felidae; genus Panthera; species Panthera uncia. The sequence continues at coordinate 33,620,977 of NW_026057586.1, read as the reverse complement.
ATGGGTGGGGGCATGTTGGTAATGCTGGAATGCAGTATGGTGTCCAGTCAGTTTGGTCACATGGCATCATCTTCTCCTTTGCACTTGATGGCCTTTTTTGGTCTCACTTGTGCCACTCCATTAATCCAGTCAGCGATCTTCCTCTATCCCATCTGTCTGATCCTTATCTATTCTTCAAGGCATTGAAGCCTTTCCTAACTACCTCAGGGTACATACTGGGCTCACCCTCCTCTGACTTTCTATAGCCTTTAGTTGTCAGTATCGCCCATTTGATGCTGAGAATATATGTCTTTGTGTTATATTTTTATAAGTAAATCTCCAACGAAACTATAAACACCCACCCCTGGTTTTCTACGGGGCACTTCATTTGGCACAATGACACAGTCCCAGAAAGTTCTCAATTAATACTTAATGCTGCTTATTTTATCATTACATGATAAACTCTGTACCAACTGACTGTACCAGTTCATTGCTTACCACCCTCTGGCCAGCTCTGGACTAGACCTCTAGGCAATGGGAATGGGCTTTCTCATTGCATTCCCAGCTCAGTTGTTTGAATCAGATACAAATTGATTGTGAGTAGAAGTTATTCCAATCTGACAGCTGTCCAGTGTCTTGTTTGTGGAAAGAGAAAATGAGAATATGTTGACTGTGTTCCTTTTTCTGATGGGCCACAGGATAAAGACAGAGGAAAATAGGAAAGGCCTAACATTATCATGACAAGCAGGAGTGTGCCCACTCTGAGCTTGGTGCCGTGCTCAGCCTTGTCAAGGAAACAAGGTGGCATGCCTACAGTCCTTCGAAAACAAATGTGATGACTAATTCTGACATGATAGCAGAAAACCCAATGGTATTTCTGTGTCTTCTTTGCATTAATGGAAGATATTGGTCTCCACAGCTGTCATTGTACCAGCACTTTTCACTGACACTAAAATCCATCATCCAATATGAAATCAGTATCAAAACAATCCACAGATAGGATCTTACTGGCTGAATTCATGGATTTTTCTCAAGATGCAAATTTCTTATTTTACTTTATTTTCAGGAATGGAAAACATGACCTTTCTCTCTCTCGCCTCATCTTAGCATCACGAGTTGGTAAATATATTCTATCTTTCCCTAGATATTTTATTATTATTACCATATTTCCACAGCAGAAAATATGAAGGGGGAGAAAGAGCAAAAAATAAATATAAAATAGAGAAAAGAAAGAAAAATGCAGAATATCAGTCAGGCTTGACGAGGTTCCCCTAAGAATAGATTACCTAGTCTAATGTTGTGGAAAAATGACTGCTATACATCAGCAGAAGAGGTCAGGAAATTAAATTTTATGTGTCCTGCCTAGAAAAAAAGAGAGTTTAGCTGAAAAATAGAATCCTTCATGGCCTGGTGGGAATTTTGAACATTTCAATTCTGTTAAAAAAAATCCAATGGTGGAAGTAACCATTGGTCAAGGAATAAGGTAGGTCTTCTAAAACATAATGAAAAAATGTCTGTCAGAAGCCATGTGGCTGCCAGGTATCAGGTCCAGTCCCGTGAGGTGATAGGGAGGGTGGCAGCAATGTTCTGGAGAGTTCTTAAATCCTATAAGTCAGATTACAGAAAAAACTGTGGCGTCCTTTATAATTATTTGTGGTGTCCCTCCCTCTAAGAGGCAATGGTTTGGATTGGATGGCTTATTAAATGAAAGAAATAGTAACTTACAAATTGAAGTAGAAATTCTTTCAAAACACTGTTCTTGTGAAGAGACCACCCTCTTTTCCTCAAGTCATGAGTTCTGAAACGTTTAATTGTACTCTCTCTCTATTTTTTTACCTTTCTTACTCCTTTCCATATGATTCATATGAAGCCATGCCACTTCTCTTTTCACCAAAGATAAATGATTTACTTAGACCCCTGATATTTTACCACTACCTATCCAGTCAAGGAATCTGGTCCATCCAAAATTTCCATACCAGTTCAACCTCTGCATTCTTTCTTATTAGTACTTTCCATGTATCCACAAAAAAAATACTAATCTCTTAATAGTAGGAAACACACACACACACACACACACACACACACACACAGGTGTGCGCACACACACACAACTTTTTTTTTTTTAACGTTTATTAATTTTTGAGACAGAGAGAGACAGAGCACGAATGGGGGAAGGTCAGAGAGAGAAGGAGACACAGAATCTGAAACAGGCTCCAGGCTCTGAGCTGTCAGCACAGAGCCCGACATGGGCTCGAACTCACGGACCGCGAGATCATGACCTGAGCTGAAGTCGGATGCCCAACCGACTGAGCCACCCAGGCGCCCCAACAACTTTTTTGACCCAATTCTCCTTCAGTTTGCGTCCTTTAACCTTTCCTATTTTTGATGATCTAATTTGGTGAATGAGAAGTGAAGTCTCTGGCATCCACTTTTTCATCTCTCACAGTGTAGCTTCACAGATCTTTTCACTCTGACTTCTTCCCCCACCTAGCAAAGGATACAAATAGTTTATCTTTTCAAGAGGAGAAATAACTCCTTAACATTCAACATTTGGATTATTTTTCTCATCTTCCTTGACTCTCAGCACTACTTCATACTGCCCCTACTGCCTCGAGCTTCTCTCCTCCTGGGTCTGTCATGACACAACACCTTCCCTCTACCCTTCCAATAGCTTCCTTTCCTTCTCTTACCTCCTAAATATATTCCCCATGGACAAGTGCTAGATTAAGGTTAGTTCTTTTCTCTAGTCCTCTTATCTCCCTTTCTTATGATGAGATACTACTTCTAATACATTGAGAGGTGCTAAAACAAAGAGGTTGGAAGCCTAGATATGGCACATGGTCTGGTTCAAGTCCCAGTTTGACATTTTTTAGTTGTGGAGCTTTAAGAAAGTCACTTAACCTGTATAACCTCACCTTCTAATTTAAAAAAAAATAATAATGGCTATATCAAAAGGATATTGAGAGGAATAAATAAGAAAATACACGGAAAGCACTTATCATTGAACCTGACACATAGTAAATTCAAAATAAATTGTTCCATCCTTTTCAATTCACAGCATCACCCATTCTGGTTCATGCCCTCATTACATTTCCCCTAATACATTACAATGACCTTTTTCATATAGAACCTCTTCCTTCACTTGCTCTCTATGCCCACATCCCCATATTTCTCTGTCATCCTGGACTCTGTCATTGGAATTTTCTTCCTGAAGCACTGCTCAAATCCTATACTACCCTGATCCCATTCCTTTTTACTTAAAAACCTATATTAATTCTCCACTGCTTATAGAATAAAGTTTAAATTTGAATAACTTCCTTGAATGCCTTCCCTAGTGTGGTGCCAAGCTCCATTCCCTATTTCCTACTTCCACCTTGATACATCAAATATTAGAGTAGAACTGGCTTTACTTAATGTTCTCTGAACATAACAAGAAATTTTTGGTGCTTGTGATTGTGTTCTTGCTATGTGTTCTATAGGCAGTGCCCCCTTCACATCACATTTACTTCTCTAGAAATATCAGGAATGTTTATAAAGTGTTCATCCCAAAAGTCATCTACAGAATCATTTCAGTATATGGGTAACAAATCTTCTACTTTAATTCAGTATCTCCCCTGATAAATTATAAATCTTTCTAAAGGCAGACATTGATGTTTACTTCTTTTGTATGTAATTTAATAATGAGCACATCATTAGGGCTTCCTCAATATTTTTTTGAATTAACAAACTTTTATTTGACAGGTGTAAATTATCTCTTTTTTGGAGAACTGTTGTTGGATAAACAGTTTCAAACATTTTCCCCATATATAATGTCGTCCACTAAATCCTTTGTAATTGGTTTCTTACTTTCACCTTGCTATCTACAGACGACTTTTGACTCAGCATCCAGAGTTGTCCTGTAAAAAGGAAGGGCAAACAATGCACTTTTTCTTGGTTAAAGTTATTCAGTGCCTCCCTATTTCTCTTAAAATAAAATCTAAAGTCTGTACATAGTCCATAGAGCCTTACCAATACTTCTGACCTCATCTTCTTATGATCCCCCTTTGTTCACTTACTCCAGTCATTACTGGCCTCCTTAACTGTTCTCTTGATAAGCAGGTTCATTTCTGATTCAGATCCTATGTGTTGGCTATTCCCTCCACCTGGAAATAATTTCCTGTAGATATCTACATGGCTCACTTCCTCTTTGCTTCCTAGTTTTTATTTTGATGTCACCTTCTCATTGAGCACTGCCCTGGCTACTTTAATTAATTGCAGAGTGCTCCCCCACCTCTAGCATTTCTGATATCCCTTAATCTATTTTATTATATAGTATATATTACTTTCTATGACTATATAATTAAATTATTATGTATATTATTTATTTTGTGACTCTCCGCCACTAGAATGGACACTCCATGGTGAGAAGGATTTCTTTATTGTTTTGTTCACTGAATTTTCAACATTTAGAAATTTACCTATCTTTAATTTGTGCCTAGTGAATATTTGTAAAATGAATGTATTGAATAGCTGTGTCAAAACATGTTTTTGTTCTTGTTTTCCTCCCTTTTTTACCATAGATTTCCTTCAGAGAGGAACTCCACATATAAAATATCTAGATGGACGCTAAGAAAGACAATTAAATAGACAGATTCACTGTTTACAAGGTATATAGTGTCTGGTATGTATAATTGACCCCTTAAAGTTTCTTCACTGTGAAGAAACAAAAGCCCATCATGTAGATGCTTTAACTGGATGTACTCACAATAATGGTCGCTTTACATTGCTGATTCTTTTCATTGACAAGGAGGGAACTAGAGCTCCATAGACATTTCAGAGATTCCACCATGGAAGTTTTTTCTCCCTAGCCATAGGGGCCTCAGTGATGTCAAACAATTATATTTGTTATCACATTCAACTTAACTATGCTCAAGTAGATAGGTATACAAAGTAAAATCAAGGGTTGTGCAAACAATCCATGTTTTTTTTTACAAACTTCAAATTCACTATAAGCTAAAACATTTAGATTGTTGAAAAAGTGACAATAGAGTTACATGAATGATGACTTTAATTGCCAACTTTATTTGTGTTATTTATAAACACAATTAATGTGTTTCCAATATATGTTGTAAATTGACAAGTAGCCAAATCAATGATCTTAGTAACATTTTCAAAATTGCTTTTTTGTTCTTATGTTACTCATACCAGAAATGATTGCTACTTAGATTTATAAGCATTAACAATTTACCAAATTATTAATCGTTACCTTATTGAATGAATCTGGAAATTATCTCTTTATTTACCCATTTATCTACTTATTCATTTAACAAATGTTTCTGCCACAAAAATATTCCTGATACCCAGGATATATCAGTGAAAAATATGACAAGAATCTGTCTCATAAAGCCTGGTATCAAGATTAATTCATACAGAAATCATGATAAAGTGACATATCATGATAAAAAGACTTTTTACTTCTCCGTGACAATATATACTCAGATTTTCCAAATCCCATGTCTGACAAACAAATTTATGAGAAAATTGAAGCAGAGATCTATTGCTGTACACAATACCAAGAGAAAGATCCTTGTTAAGATAATGAAATCTAAATTTTAAAAAATCCAAAGCAAAATCCAATAACAATAAAAAATACATTTTATAGCTAGAGGCATATGCCATTCAGTAACATTAAGCCATTGAAAAGAAATAACTATCATGAAGCTATATGCACATAAAAATATAGCCTGTATTTATATATATTTAAAAATTGGCAGAAATCCAAGATTTTTAAAAATGACTAGTCACATAGAATCATATATTTTTCACAAAAAATTGATTCAGAGTGAGTGAAAAACAATATTAAGGGACACTTCTGCTTCTGACCAACTTTGATAGACTGATTTACCCTTCCACCTTAAATAATCAAAAATTGGGAAAAATGTGTGAAAAGGTGGTTTTTACAATACTGAACATCAGGCAAAAATGTACAGTTATTGGTGACTAACAATATAGTTGAACCAGCTTATTATTTTGAAAGAGTTTCCAGATAAAAGCACAAGGAGGTGCCACCTAGGTAGACTTCCAGAACACTCCCTGAGTTGAGGAAAAACCTCTAAGAGATCAAACTAGTTATAATGTACAGGACAGAATACCAGAGAGGAGATACCTGGATGCATAGAGACAGAACACCAGCAGGCTCTGCAGAGGGTCCCATTTGAATATTCTACTAAGTAATGATCAATGCATGTGTGTAGGAAAACTTCCCAACTTTGGGGATACATTCAGTAGAAAGGATTAGAGGTTAGATTTCCCAGTGCTTATTATAAACAGCCAGGAATGGTACGTCCTCCCACCAACCAGATTGGCAATTCTCATGGTTCATAAGACAATATGTAAAGTACACAGAAAGGATCTACCTAAGTAATGGGAAATAATTAGCCTTACACTAAACACTGCTCTGGTTCCACCTAAGAAATATTAAAAACAAGACCAAAAGGATCAAACAGATTTCAAATAACTTAAATGCCTCCTAGACAAAAGCTTAGGAAGAATAAGAATACAAAAATATCTAATACCTATAAGGCAAAATTTATGTCTGACATTCAAAACTTACCAAGTCTGCAAAGAAGCAGGAAAATATAACATATAATGAAGATAAAATTAACCAATTAAAGCCAACCCAGAACCAACATTGATATTGGAATTAATAGACGATGCCAAACAAAAGTTATCATAACTGTATTCCATGTTCAGAAAGTTAAGTAGAGAAATGTAAGACATTAAAAGAGAGAAGGCCCAAACTAAACTTCTAGATATTTTAGCTGTGATGTTTGAAATGAAAAATTCACTGGGTGTGACTAACAGCAGAGTAGACATTGCAGATGAGAACATTAGTGAATTTGAATTTGAAGACAAAATGAAACACAGTGAAAAGAGGAAATTAAAAAGTTTAATAGAGCATCACTGAACTGTGGAACAACTTTAGGAGGCCTAAAATGTATGTACTTGGGGGGCCCAAAAGAAGAGGGGAGAACAAAATATTATTTAGAGAAATACTGGCTCCAAATTTTACAAAGCTGATGAAAACTATAAACCCACGTATCCAAAAAACTCAACATACCCGCAAATACAAGAAAGCACCAAATAATTTCATAATCAAATTTGATCAAAACTATGAAACCGCAAATCAAAGAAAATCACACTAGGAAAGCACTAAGCCATGTGATAATAAATTGCTCCAAAGCTTTGATAAAGAAAAATTTTTAAAGGAGTCAGAGGTGAAAAATGAACATTTCATACAGAGAAATAAAGATAAGGATGGTCTTATACGTCTGTTGGAAACAGTATAAGTGAGGAAATAGTGGAGCAACACCTACTGGGGGAGGACAGAGAGAAAACTGTGAGCTTAGACTTCTATACCCAGAAAAAATATCTTTCAAGAACAATAGTAAAATAAAGACTTTTTCAGCAAAACAAAAATAAAACAAATCGATTAAGCAAAAACAAGCAAGCAAACAACAGTTATAGCTAATAAGCCAACAAGTAATATAATGAAATCATTAAAAAATACTAGTTTAATTGAAAAGAAGTCAGCAAAAGATGGGAAGCAATTAAGAAACTAAGCTCATACTTGTAAATAACTCACAAGTTAAAGAAAATAAAAAGGAAAATTAAAAAGCATCCAAACTAAACAAAAATGTATACTATATATATCAACATTTTTAGAATATTGCTAAATCACTACATAGGGGAAATGTATACACTCTACACATAGAAAAGAAGAAAGGCAGAAATAAAATAAATGGCTCTAGCTTCATCTTATGAAACTAGAGGAAAAGGAGCAAATGATTCCAACATAAACAGAAGAAAGGCCTGGCTGAATCTCAAAATAATTCTGTCGATCAAAGGAAGCCAGACTAAAAAGAGTACATGGAGTATGATTCTATTTATATAAAATTCTTAATAATTTCAAGTAATTGTTAGTGACAGAAAACACATTAGTGGTTGCCTACAAGGGAAAATCAGGAATGGATTACAAAGTAGTATAAGGAAACTTTTAGCGGTTATAGATATATTATCTTGATTGTGGTATAGTTTCATAGTGTATCCATGTCAAAACTTATCAAGTTTTACACCTGATATTAATTTTACTGTAAGTCAATTATACCTCTAAAGCTTTACAAAAGATAAAGTAAGAAAACAGATAACTTGACCAATACAGATTAAAAATATGGCTTGATTTTTATGTAGGATAAAGCATTCATCAAATGAAAAAGTACACATTTATTTAAAACATACATAGAAAACATGTAAGAATTTAGCACAAAAGGCAGACAAAAAAGTCTCAAAGATTACCAAAGTTTAATATTGGACCAAACTCTCTGACCATAAAATAACATTGGAAATGCTTCACAGAAATATGAAGAGAATTGAAATTACCTTTCATATATCTGTTAGAAGTTTATAGATTGAACATCTAATACATGCCAGACACTTTAATGGGTTAATGGTCTCTAAGTATTCTCTACTACATTAAGATGTCTATTAAATATTTCCAAAACATTATTAATATGATAAATATTTTGTCATTTTATAACCATTCTTTGATTATTTTTTGCCTTATATCTTATTTCCAAGCGACATTATCCAAGTATTACTTCTTTCAGGTAGGAATAGAATTGAGATACTAGTAGGATTTTCAAAGCCTAGTCACCAAATCATGTTGAGTTAAATTAATCATATTTTGGGGGCGCCTGTGTGGCTCAGTCGGCTGAGCCCAATTCTTGGTTTCTGCTTGGTCATGATCTCGCAATTTGTGTGTTGGAGCCCTGTGTTGGGTTCTGTCCTGACAGTGAGAAGCCTGCTTGAGGTTCTCTCTCTCTCTCTCTCTCTCTCTCTCTCTCTCTCTCTCTTTCTCTCTCTCTCTGCTCCTCCCCACTCTCATTCTGTCTCTAAAATAAATAAACATTAAAATAAAATAAAATAATTTCTAAGATTATAAAAATATAAATAAAAGTGTAAGTCTAAAAAGTATCCACTTTTATATTACTTTTTCTTTTCTTTCTTACCACAAAACAATTCTCTCTTTGTTTCTCAGTAAATATTTTTCCATTATCATAAAGACTGCTGGAAGGGAATTTTAGAGCTATGCCTATTCTAGGAACTTCAGAAAACTCACAATGATATTTTGTATTGTATAAATCTCCCTAAATAAGTATTACTATTAATGTTGAACTCCCATGGACTTTATTAAATTCAGTTCTTGAATTTATGAGAAAAAAACCCTGAAAATTGTTACATCCAAATACTAAAAAACAAACAAACAAACAAATCCTCATAAATTGGCGTTTGTAATATTGAAAAGGTTTAGAGGTTTAAATTTTACTTTCTCAGTACACCAATCATGAAAGATTTCTTGAGCACCACCTATGTTGTTCTCAAAACTGTACTGGCATTACAGCACATACAGAGAAGCATAAAGCGTTGTCTTTGCCTTTAGCAACTCTCTAGTTGTGGAAGTAAAGACAAAAGACATGAAATAGGAAAAATAAAATAAAATAAGTGTCTACATCTAATAAACCTTAGAAGAGAAGCATCAATTCAGGCCTGAAGTCTTCCTTTAAATGTTAAGACTTGAACTGGATCTTAAATAAGATTAGATAAGCAAAGAGGAAGAAAGAAGACATTCCAGAAAGACCAAAAGTATTACGAGTCAAAGAACAGGAGTATTTTGGGGCCATGAATAAACCAGGAAACATAGAGCTATTGTAATGTTCTGGGGGTGGTGATAAATAACATCTTATACCCTAGAAGAACTATTTTGTGAAGCAGTTTGAACCATAAGGCACAGAAGTAGGACTTGATGGAGTTGGTAATAGGGAGTTATCAAGGGTGCTTATGAAGAGAAAGCATGGTGAAGATAGTGACTGTACTTGTTCACCTAATATCCATTTTCTCCTTTCTCTTTAAGATAGCCCCAAATCTGTTGGGAATAGCAAGTATGCATACCTAAAAATATTACATTTCCCAGTCCTTCCTTACAGATGGAAGTGGCAATTTCATTAATTTCCCACTAATGAAATAGAAGCAGATGTTATTGAAAAAACTTCTGTAATAAACAAAACCAAAGTCTCAGACCTTGGAATACATATTTACAGATAATAGATATAGTTCTGGGAGTATACGAGAAAAACACAAGTGGAGTGCTTGATGTGACCATCATTGAAGTGTTGGATAAAAGCAGAGGTGCTATCTGAGGGAACAGATGTGGAACAGATAAGAAACGTATGGAGGAAAGAGACTAACCATGGTGCCACAGGAGCCAGGGGTGGAGAGTGAATCAGGAAAGTAAATAGTGTTGAATATTCAGACAGGTCATGGAGGGCAAGAAGACACTGGATGTCCCCAAATCCATCCAGAACAGTAGAGATATCCATCTGAATGTGTGGGATCAAGCCATAGATTCAGAGATATAAATTAAATTTTATTTTAAATTAATTCTAGATTAATATGTGAAGAAAAAAATGAACCTGATAAAAAAGAAAATAAATGAATACCATACACAGAATTGAGTGTACCTATCACTATAAAGAAATATTGACTGAGGGTGAATAGACTTAGCACCAAATGTCAGGTTTTGAGAACGAAATGGTTTTTCTAGAAGGATAAGAGAGATATATTTGATTTGCAAAATGAAGTCAGCAACTTCATGCAATACACATTTTTTGGTACCTACTCAGTTTAGGAAACTATTATAGGAACTCAAGCTGTAGTAAAAGACCATTAATTCACATAAAAAAACTTACAATCAAGGGTTTATATATCATACAAATTGATATGTAGTATGATTAATTGCTATATTATGGGCAAGTACAAAGTACCGTTTGCTTATATGCATGCATACATATCGTATGTTTTTAGTGTGCATCTAAAATCTGTATCCAAAATGCATACCCTTAGAAGCATACACAGATTTTTTTTCTCAAAATGTTTGGTCCAGCATAGGTACCCAAACAGCATATATTTTTGTATTTGCATAAGAATATATAACTTGAAGAGGTAAAAATGTATAACTTGTATTTTAAGTCATCACAGACAGAAGTTGATCTTAGCAGGGTTGAGTTTAGGAAAGGTTTTGTAACAGCTAGGATATTTGAATATGTGTAGAAGTTTGCCATGCATGGAAATATATGAGGTATAGAAGTTTGTCATACATAGAAAGATATGACATAAAAAAAAAAGAAAAACAAAAGTCCATGTGAAATATTGGCATCTTTGTCCCACCTCAAGTTTGAGAGCTCATGGGTCAAATAGATTTATTTTGCTCATTTAGCTTAATCCTGGAAATAAGTATGCATATATTACCAGAATTTTGTATGTATATAGTATTTATGTAATATATATTAACATATAATACTTCTAATCAGGATTTTATGTATATGTAAAACCAGGAATATATTGACATTGATATTGATATATTTATAGAGAGATATATAGGAATCGGGAAGTTCACTCTAATTGATGTTTTGATTGACACAATCTTAGTTGCTGAGTACAACAGTGTTTACATGGTATTAAAATAAATGAGGAACTGTTCTGTGTCAGTATGAATATCATTCAGAAAAGGAAATGTTGACTCTGTGTATGAAGATAAAGCAGCTTCCTACACGTTGGCATAAACTTCTTGGTTCTACTGTTTTCCTAAACCAAGAAAAATCACTAGTATTTTCATTCACAGCTGATGCAAAACTAGTCTCAAAATAGTAAGTCTGGTGTAATAAAATTTCAAAGAACATTATTTTTTGTGATAAAGAGACAAACTTTAATTTTATAGTAGAAATTGCAGTGCTAAAAATAAACAAATAAATAGGATAAGGAGAGAGGGAAGGAAAGAAGGAGAGGGAAGAGAGGAGAATGAGGAGGAAGAAAGAGTGTGAGGCCAGGAAAGTGGGAAGAAGCTGGCTGGTTGTCTTTACTAGGGAACACACTCTTTTAGAGGTGGTTTATAGATCAGAATCAAGACAGAAGCAGACATGTTGAAAGGAGACACATGCAAAAAGGACATGTAATATGCCCTGGTTGTCACTTGTGTTTAGGAGATGAAAAGGGCAATTTAGGGTGAATAAGGCTCATATCCCTTGGACTGATTTTGAGTTGGAATGAGTAGCAGACAAGAGAAATAACCAAATCCTGGTTATAGTTGCTGAAGAAATGTAAGGACATGTGATATGACAGGCAAAGAGAGGTTCCAGTCAACCTGTTTTTCATCTGACAATAGCTTTATGGGCATCACTGGATGCTTGTTCTTGTTGCCTACCTAATCAGAGGAACCACATTCTGTACCGACAGAAAGGCTATAACTGTCTGTTCTCCCATGTGAGTTAGCCTTCTTTTTCTGTTCATTTTTAGGCTAGGCTTATGTTTGTCAAAAAAATTTTAGAGAAAACTAAAAACAAAACATTTTTTAAACCAGTCATCAAAAAAATTTAGTCAAATGCTTGCTAAGCAGTTGTTTGAAAAGCCTTGTTTCAATAGTTAGAAATGTTAAGTGTTTATGACATCTGGGCAAGCATGAAAGGACTTCAGGGGGGAAAGGGCTCATGGGTAGAAGCTGGTGGCTTTTTAATGGAAATAAAAAGTGGTTTTAGAGGAAAAACTAGCTCTGAAGTTTTCACATTGCTAAAAGACCTTAGCTAGGGCACCATTTATGTCTCCATACTATGTGAATTTGTTTTATGTAATTTCACAGTCCATCAGAAATGAGAGTCAAGTTCAGGAGACATTTATATAATGCTGAAATGGAAGATGCAACAATATACATGATGCAAATATTTATCCATTCTGCACAGATAGCTAAAACCGAGATCTTCTAGATCAGAGGTCTCAAAGTTGAGTCCATGATGCCCTGGAGGTACTCAAGACCCTTTCCAGGGGGAGTGTAGAGTCAAAACTATTTTCATGACAATCTTAAGATGAAATTTACCATTTTCACATGTTGACAATTGTACTAACAGTGCAAGGGCAAAAGTGACTAATACTGGCATTGCCTTAGTATAAATACTGGGAAATCCTTGGGGCGCCTGGGTGGCACAGTCGGTTAAGCGTCCGACTTCAGCCAGGTCACGATCTCGCGGTTTGTGAGTTCGAGCCCCGCGTCAGGCTCTGGGCTGATGGCTCGGAGCCTGGAGCCTGTTTCCGATTCTGTGTCTCCCTCTCTCTCTGCCCCTCCCCCGTTCATGCTCTGTCTCTCTCTGTCCCAAAAATAAATAAAAAAAAAAAAAAACGTTGAAAAAAAATTAAAAAAAAAAAAAATACTGGGAAATCCTTAGTATGGCAGTGATACCAAACTGTAGTAGTCAAAACACTTCTGCTGACTACCAAACACGATAGTTGTCTCAAGAAAAGTCACTTTTGTGCTGTTGTTTCTATCGTCAGCTGAATTGGCCATTTTTAAAAAATGGAATATCATTTGTTAAAGATGTTGGGAAACAATTGCTGTACAGTGGTCATTCAGGCTTAGGTCATTGAGTAGACATTTTCTTGAAAATAAACTATGTGAGCCTGTCATTTCAAGGAAAACGATTGGCAGTTTTTACCTTTGCTCAAATGAGCTTTCAATCAAAAATTAAAATTTTGAAAAACTTGTATATGCCACCTGAGCTGAACAGCTTCCCGATACTTAGTGATTTTTCCAATAAGATGAGTGGTGGTGACATAAATGAGTGAATTTACCAACATTTGGAAGATCTGCAAAGCTTGGTAAGCCAATATTTTCCAAATGGTTAATGCACAAATTTATGAAATTAGGCAAAAGCCAAAGAGTCATTCAAAAAACAAGATATATAAAAGAATTTAGTGGAAGTATGTAAAGCTCTTTGGTATGGTTTTATATTCCACATTGCATCTAAGCTTCAAGAAAGGACAACTTGTTGAGGTTTGGTATAGTATAAAAAAATCCACACATGTCTGAAAAGGTAATTAAAACACTCCCTCATTTTCTAACTCATATTTACTTATCCTCATATGTATTAGAGTGAGGCTGGATTTTGTTCTTGTGCCTCAACATAGAGACTTATCTTCCAGTCTGATTGCAGAAACAGATATGAGAATCCTTGCAAAACTATAAAACAATACCGCTGTGTGTGTGTGTGTGTGTGTGTGTGTGTGTGCACACGTGCGCATGTATGAAGGAAGAGACAAAACATTGAAAAGACAGAAGAACTCAAGCATATGTAGGAGCAACAATTACTTCTACCCACACTAATATTTCTTTCTAGCACCATTGTGTGTCACATGGTAGAATAATAATATATGATAACAATAATGGTAATGCTGACTCATTCTTATACTACATTTTTTAAGTGGCTTAAGAACCACTACTGTAGGTAAGTTAAGGCATTTGGGTGGAAAGGCATAGGCTTCAGAATCAGACAAACCTGGGGGCACATACGGACTCTATCACTTATTTAAGTGTGTCCTTGAAAGCTTAATTTTCATAAGTTTCCTTAGCAGTAAAGTGTGCTTAAAAATACTTCCATTATATAGTTTTTGTAAGAATTAAATATGCTCTAAATAATGCACTTAATACAGAAACTGACACATAGTAAACCTCTAATTAATGAGTATTTTAATACATAATTTTAATAGATCTTTGGCTAAATATGAATACAGATATAGGTATCAAATAGTTTTAAGAAAGATTATAAAATACAGGTACTTCTTATTTTTATTTCCTTAAATCATATTCATATAAATATAATTGGGAATGTAGAAATAGATTTTGACAATGAGATATTGACAAAAAATAGGATAGGTGTGGAGGTGAAGAGGTGCACTGGAGCCAAGTGTATGATTATAAATGGAGATTTAGTAGTAAAAGTTACAAGTAATTTCCTATTATTGGTACTAATCTAAGAGCTGTACATTTTAAGGTTATTCTGATGCAGGAAAACATGTGGCTAAAGTACAAAATCAATCGAAATATGATATACTCCAAATTATGTTAACTGGTGCTTTGAACCTATGGAGTCTGAAGAGAAGTTTTTAACCCCACAACCATGTTTTTTTTTTAAATACACAAGAGTAAGAAAACAATTAAATAGGACTGAAAAAAAAGTGACATGAACTAAGGCTATCATTTTCTTTTGCAAATTTTCTCCTAACTATGTGCTCCTTCTTTTAGTTCTTGGGACAAGATCCTCAGCTTGCCTGCCTCAGAACCAACACTCCACATTAAGTCTCCTCACAAATGCTCCTATCCTCCATGGAGTTTACTTTACTTGGTACTTCCTCTTTGCCGTTGTTCTCAAAGGACAATCCTGGTCTTGATGCCACTCTGTTCAACACCCCATCACTCCCACCTAGCGCTGAAGTCCCCCACACCCTTGTCCCCCTTATTTCCTGAGCCCATCTCTCATCACACCCTTTCAGCCCACCTTCCACTTCAGTAGAAGTGTTTGATGGTCCTTCATTCGTTGTGCCCTTTCCTTCTTCTGCAACCTGTCATATACTATTTCTTCTATTTGACTGTTCTTCCCACTCCTCAATTCCACAAGGCGAAGATCAAATAGCATATCTTCCTAAATTATCTTCTGTGATATCCATCTTTGTCTGTAAATTGAATATAATCTCAGTGTTCTCTAGTTTCCCATTATACTCCATATGAACAATTTTTATGGTACACGTGTCTTCCTATCATTTGATTATTATTTGAAAAATTTATTCATCTCCTAATCTAGGGTGTCCCAGGTTAACCTGCCACCATCACTTACCTTGACTAATGCCAACAACTTTTTAATGGTCTCCATGCATCCATTCTTGGCCTCATTTAACCCATTTCCTACTCAGCGGCCGGGGTGATCTTCTTAAATTCTAATCAAGCCACTAAACTGCTCAAAACACTTAAGTGGTTTCCCATTGCACTCATAATAAAATCTGGATTTTTTTATCAGTGCCTGACCTCTGCCTATTTTTCAACCTCATCATGAGCCGCTCTTCCTTCTTTCCTCTATGCCACACCATGCTGAACTTCTTTCAATTCCTTGTACACTCAAAGTGATTTCTTTCTCAAGGAAAGAGGAAAGACCTAAAGGTGCCTTTTCTGCTGAAACACTTATTCCCTCACTCTTCTTATAGATACTCCTATCCATTCCTAGTGTCCTGGCTTAACTGTTAGGTCTTCAGAAAGGCTTTCCTTGACCTTTCATTCTCCCACTTGTTTCTTATATTGTACCAATTTTATTTATACTTTAAAAATGTATTTTGTTTTATTTGCATTTGTCTGCCTTCCCCCACTGGAATGTGGGGTTCATAAGGTTGGGAAACATATATATCTTGTTTTCCACTGAATTACTATCACCCAGCATCATGCCTAATACAGGGCTCAATAAATATATGTTGGGCAAATAGATAGTAAAAGGGTATCAGTTGGCAGAATTTTACTCTTGGTCAGTAAGTTCAATAAACAATTGAGCAATTGAACAATTGAAAAAATAAATAAACAATAAAAATAAAACAAAAAATAAAACAAAACAACAAAACAGGGATCAGTCCTGTCAGGCACTGCATACTGACTATCCCTCCTTCCTTTCATTATTTCTTTTTTTTTTTTTCCTCTTCTTGTTTCTTTGGATTTTTTGCCACTAATTAAGAAATAACACATTAGTTCATTACTTTTTTCTTCAACCTTTACTTCCTGAGGAACTCAGTTATAACAGATATTCCTGTTTTTCCTTCTTTCTTTCTCTTTCTTTCTTTCTTTCTTTCTCTTTCTTTCTTTCTTTCTTTCTGTACATCTGTGATCTCATATTTATACACTTAGCACCATATTCAACACTCCGCCTATAAACTACTAAAATGCAGTTAGAGACGCATGGCTCAGATGTCAAAGTGATGATTCTCCATCAACAGTGAATCCAAGGAAATGGTCTTGCTCATGTATTTGATCTTTGAAGTAGACATGAATATTTTTCAAAAATCTTTTTAAAAATCTTTTTTAATATTTATTTATTTGTGAGAGATCGAGCACAAGTGGGGAGTGGCAAGGGGAGGGAGATACAGAATCTGAAGCAGACTCCAGGCTCTGAGCTGCACAGAGGCTAATGCAGGGCTCAAACTCATGAACCCGTGAGATCATGACCTGAGCTGAAGTCCAATGCTTAACAGACTGAGCAACCCAGGCATCCCTTTTACTAAATTGTAAGGACATTCAGTGGTAAGCTAGAAATTAAAGAATTCTTGATATAGAGAGTATGTTCAATGTATATTTCAATATATATTTGATATCTTGCTTTTTCTATGAAAGCTTTTCAGACTACCCCTACATATACCAAATAAACTCTCTCTCTTTTGAATGAGATACCTAGTCAGTCCTGAATTCAACTGTAGGAAGAATGTATACATTATAGATAAAAGAAAGAATGCATAAGAACTTATAGATTATAAATAAATGAATGAATGAAGAGCTTATGCTTACAAATAAATAAGTGAATGAGTTTATCATTCATTTATCATTCATGACAATACTGTCATACAAGACAGTGTTTTATCTCTTGCTATTTACCAGGCAGTTTTTTTAGACATTGAGTATGTAATGTAGAATGAAACAATCACAGTTAATATTCTTATTGAAATTATAGACTAGCAAAAAGTAAGGCTCTGTACTCCAGAAAAGTAAAATATTTTAAGATCTCCAAAAGTTTCAAGAGCTTAACTTACAGCATCATAATGTGTACTCTCTTATTTTATTTCTAAAGTTGTATCTCACATAGACATTATAAACAGATATTTCATTGGATTGTTCCAAAAATAAAACAAACAAGCCAAGCAGATCACCATATCCAGAAACATTAGTACAGCTCTCAGGGAGAAATTGAATTTTGCCTGATCCATCACACATCTGGGAAAGGAAGATGAGGTTGAATTTATAATTTGTACCATAAGACTAGTTTAACAATAAAAAGGAACAGCTATATGGTATGTTACCACAGAGACTAGGACATAAGGTAAATGTAGCCTAGAATATTTGTACCTCTTCCCTGGTGAATGGGAGCCCCTATCACCACCAGACAACTTTATATATACCTAGGCATTCTCTGAAAATTTCCTTCTGGACAGCTTCTCATTCTTCTTCCATTAATTCAAAACTTCAAAAGTACTACATTACATTTCATTCACAAATTGGGTAAGATATTAAATTAGGGAGATGGCATTTGAGACACTCAAGGTTGTTAGACTTGTCACAGTCAATATAAGCCACGCCTTTCTCACGTGTACTGGGGTACTCTCCTCACAAAATATGGAAAAGCTTCTATCTACACATACCTTCTGATGAAGTTTTGCTCAGTGAGATTCAGGCATAGTAAAGACACAGCTAATAGCACTTAGTCAACATTAAAGTATTGGTGGCAGAGGACAAGAACACAAGCACAGCACACATTTCCTGGGCATCTATAGTCACATTAATCCCTTGAACCAAAGGCCTTCCTTTATCATAGTAGATGCAATTATTTGTTATAATTTTATGTAAATGACACAGCAGATAAATTAAGCTTTAAAAAATTCACTGCACTTTAATCATTTTATTTAGTGAAATAAATTTCCAAAATCAGACCCTTTGAAAGTGTTTAAAATACAGAATTTTTGATATAGTTCTTTTCTGACAAAACAGTGATCCTTAAATATTTTAATATAAAAAATAAACTGATAAGTGAAACAGAATGGAGGTCGATTCTAAATCATTTAAATAATGAAAAAAACATGAAGAAAAAAAGTATTTTTCATTTGTAAGTTGTGGTGTTGTGTTTGTGAATGCACATGTACACACATACATATAGTCTTAGAACTGTGACCTCAAGAACTAGGACCAGGAGGTGTGCCTGGGTGGCTCAGTAGTTAAGCATCCAACTCTTGATTTCAGCTCAGGTCATGATCTGACGGTTTCGTGAGTTCAAGTCCCATATTGAGCTCTGTGCTGATAGCATGAAGCCTGCTTGAGATTCTCCCTCTCTCTCTCTTTCTGCCCCTCCCCTGCTCACACTCTCTGTCTGTCTCAAAAATAAATAATAAATTTAAAAAAAGAGCTAGGACAAGAAATCAGATTGACTCTATGAATTGTTTAAAGCTAGACATAAAAATGAACTTCTTTTTGGTTTGAGGCTACCTAAGAAGCATTAATAACTGCAATTTGCATTAAATGCATTAAATAACTATTAGAGCCCAAATAGCCAAAGCAATTCTGAGAAAGAAGAGTAAAGCTGGAGATAGCATGCTCCCTAATTTCAAACTATATTACAAATCGGTAGTCATCAGAACAGAATAGTATTGGAATAAAAACAGACACAGCTCAATGGAACAGAATAACATGTCCAGAAATAAACTCATGCATATATTGTGCAGTTAATTTCTGACAGAGGAGCAAAAATATACAATTGAAAGAGGATGGCCTCTTTAGTAAATATTTCTGAGAAAACTGGATATCCACATGCAAAAAAGGACAGGACCCCTATCTTTCATCATACACAAAGGAAAACTCAAAATGGATTAAAACCTTTAATGTTAAGACCTGAAATCATAAAACTCCTAGAAGAAATATGAAGAAGAAATTCCTTGATATTGGTTTTGGCAATGGTCTCTTGCATTTGACGCCAAAAGAGAAGGCCAAAACAATCAAAATAAACAAGTGGAGCTACATTAAATTTAAAAGCTTCACAGAAAAGAAAGCCATAAAGAAAACACAATTGATGTAAAGGGAGAAAGTATTTGCAGTCCACATTTCTAACAAGTGCTTAATACCTGAAAGATACAAGGAGCTCCTAATATTCAATAGCCAAAAAAAAAAAAAAAAAAAAAAAAAACAGCAAATAACCCAATTAAAACATGAACAAAGGACCTGAATAGACATTTTCCAAAGAAGACATACCTATGGGCAACAGGTTCGTGAAATGGTGCTCAACATCACTAAAAATCAGGGAAATGTTGGGGTGTCTGGGTGGCTCAGTCAGTTGAGCGTCTGACTTTGGATCAGGTCATGATCTCACAGCTAGTAAGTTCGAGCCCCATGTCGGGCTCTGTGCTGACAGCCAGGAGCCTGGAGCCTGCTTTGGATTCTGTGCCTCCCTCTCTCTCTGCCCCAACCCACTCGCATTCTGTCTCTGTCTCTCTCAAAAATAAATAAATATCAAAAAAATTAAAAATGAGGGAAATGCAAATTTAGATCGCAATGAAATATCACTTCATACCTGCTAGGATGCCTGTTATCAAAAAGACAAAAAAATAACAAATAATGACAAAGATGTGGAGAAATGGAAACTTCTGTACATTGTTGGTTGGAGTGTCCTAGTACACTCACTAAGGAAAACAGTATGGAGATTCCTCAGGAAATGAAAAATAGAACTACTATATGATTCAGCAATCCCACATGAGTATATAGACAAAGGAAATTAAATCACTGTCTCTAAGAGATATGTGCACCCCCATATTCATTGCAGCATTGGTCACAATAGCTAGGGAATGGAAACAACCTATGTGTTCCTTGACAGATAAATGGATTAAAATGTGGTATATATAAACAATTGAATATTATTCAGTCTTACAAAATGAAGTCCTGCCTTTTGCAACAGCATGGATGAACATGGATATGCTAAGTGAAATAAGCCAGATAGAGAAAGACAAATGATGCATGGTAACACTTA
Organism: Panthera uncia; assembly: GCF_023721935.1. Classification (NCBI taxonomy): domain Eukaryota; kingdom Metazoa; phylum Chordata; class Mammalia; order Carnivora; family Felidae; genus Panthera; species Panthera uncia. The sequence continues at coordinate 33,600,329 of NW_026057586.1, read as the reverse complement.
AATGTGGAATCCAGAAATTAAAAAAAAAATCTAACTCATAGAAACAGAGTAGAATGGTGCTTGCCCTAGGGATAAGGGGGTGAGAGAAATAGAAAGAGGCTGTAGGGTACAGACTTTGTTATAAGGTGAATAAGTTCTACGGTTATAATGTATACCATGCTGACTCTAATAGATAATACTCTGTTGTATTTATTTAATTTTTAGTATTTTTTATTGAAGTATAATTAATGTTTTATTAGTAAAACATTAATAAAACTAATGTTTTATTAGTTTCAAGTGTACTCAATGATTGAACAATTCTATACATTACTCAGTGCTCATCTAGATACGTGCACTTTTAATTTCTTTTATTCATTTCGCCCATCCCCCCACCCACCTCTCTCTGGCAACCACCACTTTGTTGTCTGTATTTGAGTCTGGTTTTTTGTTGGTCTCTTTTTTACTTTGTTCTTTGTTTTGTTTCTTAAATTCCACATATGAGTGAAATCATATGGTATTTGTCTTTCTCTGAATAACTTATTTCACTTAGAATTATACCTTCTAGGTTTATCCGTGTTGTTGCAAATGGTCAGATCTCATTCTTTTTCATGGCTGAGTGGCTGAGTAATACTCCAGTGTGTGTGTGTGTGTGTGTGTGTGTGTGTGTGTGTGTGCGCGCATGCATGTACCACATCTTCCTTATCCATTCATCTATTGATGAATATTTGAGTTGCTTATATGTCTTGGCTACTGTAAATAATGCTACAATAAACATAGGTGTACATTATCTTTTCAAATTAGTGTCTTTCTTTTCTTTGGATAAATACCCAGTAGTGGAATAACTGGATCTTATGGTTGTTCTATTTTTAATTTTTTGAGGAGCCTCCATATTGTTTTCTGCAATGGTTGCACAAACATTCATTCCCATCAACAGTGCAGGTTTCCTTTTCTCCACATCCTTGCCAAGACCTGTTATTTTTTGTGTTTTTGATTTTAGCCACTCTAACAGGTTTTAAGGTGGTATCTCACTGAGGTTTTCATTTGCATTTCCTTTATGATTAATGATGTTGAGCATCTTTTCATGTGTCTGTTGGTCATCTGTATGTCTTCTTTGGAACAATTTCTCTGTCCATTTTTAACTGCATTATTTGTTTCTTTGATGTTGAGTTGTATTAGTTCTTTATATATTTTTGAGATTAACCCCTTATTAGATATATCATTTATAAATATATTCTCCCATTTTTTGTTTTGTTTATGGTTTGTCACTGCAAAAGCCTTTTATTTTCATGTAGTCTCAATAGTTAATTTTGCTATATTTCCCTTGCCTGAGGAGACATATCTAGAAAAATGCTTGTATGATGGACATGAAAGAAATTACTGCCTATAACCATAAGAGTTTTATGGTTTCAGGTCTCACATTTAGATCTTTAATCCATTTGGGTTTATTTTTGTGTATAGTGTAAGAAAGTGGTCCAGTTCCATTCTTTTGCATGCAGCTGTCCAGCTTTCCCAGCACGATTTGTTGAAGAGACTGTTTTTGCTAAGAGAGTTAAGAGAATAAAACCTAAGTGCTCTCACCAAAAGAAAAAAAAAGGTAAAAATATGAAGTGAAGTGATGGATGTAACTAATTCAATGATGGAAATTCTTTCACAAAGCATATCAATTTGTCACATGGTATACTTCATATACATTCCAATTTTATTTGTTGATGATACCTCAATGAACATAATAAATATGTTATGTAGGGACACGTGGGTGTCTCAGTCAGTTGAGCATCTGACTTTGGCTCAGGTCATCATCTCACCATCCGTGAGTTTGAGCCCCGCATCAGGCTCTGTGCCGACAGCTCAGAGCCTGGAACCTGCCTCGGATTCTGTGTTTCCCTCTCTCTCTGCCCGTCCCTACCCACACTCTGTCTCTCTCTCTCTCAGAAATAAAATAAAAACATAAAAAGAATTTTTTTAAATATGTTCTGTAGTATATTAGAAGGAAAAGAATGCTAATGCTCCTAGGAAGTATTATATAGTTTGAATTCACCTAATTACTCTCTCCCCGTTAGCTGTTCTTACCAGCTTTGGTTTCTGAGACACCAAATACCACCAGAGCTTCAAACTCCTTTCCTGGGCAGTCAAAAAACCATTGTGATTGGGTCTAGAGCATACTGGGAGGGCTGCGGGCAGCCCTACAGAATCACTTCACTAATTTGGAGGTCTCATTTTTACAATGTTTCCTTTACCTGCCTCCTTCACTCACTTTTCTAGACCTTTAGAATTTCTCCAAACCCCAAGGACTCTCAGATTCTAAAGTTTGCTTTAGTGGGAGCTCAGTGGTGGTTAATTGAAGAGGAGGAGGAAGAGGAGGAGGAGGAGGAGGAGAAGGAAAAGGAGGAGGAGGAGGAGGAG